>NC_091946.1:30945619-31245619 GCF_041260155.1 Ptychodera flava
ACACATCAAAGGCCGATTAAAAACACTCTGAGAACAGTCTTGCAATAAACAGAAGTCTTTCTATAGATAAACTTACAAAGGAAAACAGCAGTTTGTACAAATTAATAATAATAAAGAATATATATAATGCGCCTAATCTCAAAAGGAAATTACAAAATTCCATATGAAATGTGTCTTGAGGGCGGAATGAAATATGTGAATCCATATGGCGTAGGTTGACAGGCAGACTGTTCCAAGTTTTCGATCCTGAATGGGAAAAAGACCTTTCACGAAAGGAATTTGTGGCAACACGCGGTTTATTCTAAAATGACATATTGCAGGGGTAGGCCATGTAAAACGATAAGGGTTATAAAACAAATACAAATTTCACAGACCTAGACAAGTAATGAATTTTGCATTTTATCATTTCAAATTTATTTGTGATATTTGAAAGTGCTTTGAAAGGCAATCCTGTTGGGTTGTAACGTAAATTGCAGCTGTAAGTCCTTAATCAAGATTTTGTTTACAGAAATCGATATTCTTGTTTTGTTTATTTAGGTCGCAACATCGTAGAAGTGGAAGACCTACTAAATTTATAGGTCCTTGGAATTATCACACGAATTTCATAACTTTACAAAGAAAAAAGACAAACTCGCTGTGTATAATCACCATGGCAACAAGTGTGGGCCAGGCTAATGGAATAGCAGATAACGGTGGTGATGGAAACGGCGACGGAGCCGGCGGAGCGGGAGTACTGTTGCCAGGGTACATCGTTGCGTCACAAATGGGAGCGGGAGAGGCTGTGGTTGGTGGCGCTGCTGGTGGGGAAATCGCCGCCGGGGGTGGAGGAGAGGCCGTGGCGGCTGGTGATGGCGGGGGATGCTGTGATTTCGGCGACGGGTGTTGCTGTTGCGGCGATGGCGACTGCGGATCGTGTCTTGAAGCAGGGTGTGGGGCCATATGCGATAAAGGCGTGGAGTGCACGATACTGTAGGATCGGATCATCGCCAAGATCTTGGGAACACATCAACATGCACCGCGGACATTTTTTCATGTACCTGTAAGGCGATTAGTTGCCATTGCACATATCACATACATCGCAGATGAAATTACGTCATGAAACATTCCTAGTAACTATAAACTTTTGGAAAGAATCCATCATGAGTTACCTGAACGGAAAATGGATGAAGCATCAACATGATGAAAATATAACCACTGGAAGTGCCGATTTGAATTCTATGTACACAAGATATTCCCTGAAGAGCAATGCAATCTACAACAGCATGTATTCAATAACCGCAATTCTTTTTGTAAAGTACTGAAAAAAGAAAAAACAAAACTATCATGATTATTACCATTTTTAAAGGAGATGAATTACGTTTCTTTTAGTTGTTCCGTGCTAGAGAATGGCAATTTTAAATAATTCATTACAAACATGCGAGACGAATTGCCGCGATTTTAAGGATGGTTTAGACATTTTTCTTCTGAGTCTATATCTTAGTTATTACCTGTAGAAAGAAAAGTATTTTGAAAAGATCCTGTATATACAAATAAGAGTTAGTCAAAATGTTAAGATGTTAGTTTCACTACATGTCAAAATCTAGCTGAATAGGAGTTTCTAGAAAGTAACTGATTTGAAATTGGAGTTTACTTAGACCCTCATGAAAGCACGTGTACTTTCTCAGTTTGCATACAATAGGAATTGTAGCCGCACGAGTGACAAGGCTTAGCTTCTTGTCTTTGTTATTTCAACGCATATGAGACGGAGATAACGCTCCCAGTGTGTTTGTACTGATAGTTAGGTGGCTTAACAAAAATATCGTTACACGGATGACAAAAGTGCCAAATTTGCTACAGATGTTCGCATATATATTTAGATCAAAATTAGCTATTGCTCCAAAAATTTGGGCCACCGGAAAGGCTCGATGACGTCATTAATTCAAAATGGCTGCCATTATATTGCTTAGAAAATGTTACAACACGGCTAATTCAGGCAGTTTTCAATATTTTTTTGAATAAACTGACACAAACATCCCAAATTACAAATACAACATAAAATTGATGCAAAGCAATTATCATGATGACGTCATCAAGCCAAAATGGCCGACCAAATTCAAAATATCCCCCATAATGTCATCTGCTGATGTTCAAACACTGTTAATTAAGCCTGTTTTCAGTATTTTAGTGCATGAACTGAAATTAATACCCAAAATTACAGACAAAGTATAATTGATGCAATTTAATTATTGTGATGACGTCATAAAACCAAAATGGCAACCGAAAATTACAAAATGGCCTATTATATGAAGTTCACTATACTTAGTACAATAGCCCATTTACGTGGCAAAATGATAGTTTAAAGGTAATGTACAATTTGTCTTGATGATCCATAAACTCAAAATAAATGATAAATGTACCAAACTTAGCCAATAAGCTCAACACAAGTTACAAAATATTATGAAATTATTGATTATTTAACAATGGCCTGTGTCTGAAATACTGAATCAATATAAAGGAAATGGAGCAACTTTATGCATCGGTTCTACCTTTGAAAGTCTTACGATATAGTGAGTAGATCAATAGTAGTGTGATTTCATGATAATGAAAAACATGGCGAGAAACCGGTGAATAAATCATGCCTTGACCCTGGTCATGTGACCATGGTCCCCGAAAAAAGGTTTGATGTTTGTGATTTTGGTCTTTTGCTTCTTTTGTTTGAGAAGCCGTTTTCGTTTGTTGAATTTTCTGGGTTTTTTATGTCCCGATTTGTGGTGACAGACACATAGTTTTGTGCTACAGTAGTTTTCTTTTTGGAGGATATGCTATCCTCCAAAATGAAGCAAATCTATTTATATTCATGAACCAAGAGAAGATTTTTTTTGCCTTTTGAAGCTAGATTACCTTGTTTGTTTTGCAGCTTTCGTGAATTTTGTGAAAAGCGTCTTTGTCTGTCGGAACAATCTGTCTAAATCAAACAAATCACAATAAAAACCCATCAATAAAGGACGTGGCATAGCAATTGTGATGCGACAAATGACATTTAAGAAAGTTATAGACAGCTGCGAAATTTACACTATTACTGTACATTAAGGCAACATTTTGTATATAGATTCAAATTGTACAAATTTTATATGGAATCAGTTATCTGCGACAAGAAGATCATTGACGAGGTGATTTACAGTGTCCCCATTCCCATAAGTAGACTAATTTGTACATCACGATGGTACCTCCTGCCAAAAATACACAGAACCCAAGCAGAAGGAATAATCATTATCAAACGTATCAATAGAAATGGCTGCTCGAGCCCAGAAACCAAATCTTGGAATTTCTAGACTTTGTCATAAAACCAATCGTCCAAAGACGACTTACATATGTCAGGGACACAAAAACTTCATAAAAACTAGTTAGAATCACTAAAAATACAAGCAAACTCTATTCTGGTAACATCAGACGTGGTATCAATGTAGAAAAACATGCCAAAAATGAAGCCATAAATGCAGCGATCATAGAGTTGGACTCTGAGACATACCAGGCAACACATACGATACCAAGAAACCCCACAACAACGTACATGAAAGCCTTACTGTCGATTATTCTGAAACGCAACATATTTTAATTCAACTGAGAAGAATACAGATAAATTAATTCATGATGCAGCATGGGCTCACCAGAAAGAGCTGAAATCACATACCATGAAACGCAGAAAGTTGTATTAAATCCCCAATCCGGTCAAATATTACGTAACTATGGAAATTTAAAAGGTGACATTTTCATGATTTACTCAGGAACAGAATATCAACTTCTAACATTTACAACATTTGTAACATTTTACAACATTTTACAACATTCGAGGAGTGCTGCACCCTACGTTCAACTTGGGATTTCATATTTGATCATTCTATCGACAAAATCTAATACCTTGACCTTGGTGGCTCGACTGTAAAACCTATACAAAACCATCTGACGATAATTATCTGCCACCAACCTTCAAATGCTTCATTAATGGTCAATTACTCAGATATGTTAGCACATGCAACAACAATATGGACTTCATAAAAAGGTCAATTTCTCAACGCAAAAACTTCAACAATGAGATTATAAAAAGAAAGACATAGCTTGTATCAAAATGAACGCAGGACTTCAGTCATTGAGTAACAAAACTTCAGCCATCCTTCATCAACAAAAATAAGAGTAATGATGTAACAAAAAACTTGTCAGCACAACCTCATCAAAACCAGCCTAATCGAACAATGTGATAAGAAACTGGAAAATAATGAAGGGCGATTAAACAGTGGCCATGGTTTTCCAGAAAACCTATAATAACGTGTAAAAGGAAGAAAAACATACAAGATGTCCTCCTTCAAGCAAAATCCAGACACAGAGAGAGTACAAATGAACGGTCTGAGCACCAATTCACGCAAAAATCAGACCACAACATAATGATCTTAGCATCTCTCAAAACCATTCAAGTGACTGAAGGGACTCCACTTTGGCCCGAAATGCCGCTAGGAGGAATCAAAAACATAACCTTTTTCTGGGACCAAGGTCACATTACCAGACTAAAATCACTGGTTTCTTACTTTTTCCCTATCACGAAACCACATTGATCTACTCACTATACCGTATCACAAACAAAGGTAGAACCAATGTGTGAAGTTGCCTTTATTTCCTTTTATATAGTTTCGATTTTCCAAACACAGACCATTGTGTAATAATAAATAATCTCATAAGAGTTTGTTACTTGTGTTGAACTTATTGGCGAAGTTTTGGTATATTTATCTTTTATTTTGAGTTTATGGAATATTCATACAAATTGAACATTACCGTTAAACTATCATTTTGCCACGTAAATGGGTTATTATACCTTGCATAGTGAACTGAATCGGCCATTTTGTAACTTTCGGTTGCCATTTTGGTTTTATGACGTCATCTCAATAATTGATTTGCATCAATTATATGTATTTTCTGTAATTTGGGATGTTAATTTCAGTTCAGGCGATAAAATGCTGAAATTAGACAATGTTAAAGCGGACATTTTGAATATGGTCGGCCATTTTGGCTTGATGACGTCATCATAATAATTGATTTGCGTCAATTTGATGTTTTATTTATAATTGAGAATATTTGTGTCAGTTTATTTAAAAGAATATTGAAAACTGGCCGAATAACCCGTATTTTACCGATTTTTAAGCAATATAATAGCGGCCATTTGAATTTATGACGTCATCGAGCCTTTCCGATGGCCCAAATTTTTGGAGCAATAGCTAATTTTGATCTACACACATATGTGAACCTCTGAAGCAAATTTGGCACTTTTGTCATCCCTGTAACGATCTTGCTGTTTTTTGTTGCTAAGCCACCTGACTAAGAAGGCCACTGCAAGGCTGTCAAGGCTTATAATGGAAGTGGGAATTTTTATACTCTCGTAAGTCGTGATCATTTAGTTTTCACAGTTTTAACAAAAATTAGCACTATTTGTACCATTGTGTGTAAGTCTAGTCCATTTCCTTGAATGAATGGGTCTCTTTTGATGTATAATCGATATATATATAGCTGATACAATAACAGTTTCAAGTTTGACAAAGAACCTAGAAAATGCCCTTAATAATCAATCCCTCCCCTTTTAACATGGAAGTAAAATATCCAGTCTCTACTGCCAACTTTGAGTCATATTTTGCAAGCTTTGTCATGACTTTCAACAACAACAGCCACTTTTGCACTCCGTCTTGTAGGAGATTTGTGTTTGAGTTTGAGTTTGCTTTTGAAAATGTTTTAACAAATTGTAAAACTGTGATGAGCCTGCCAATGGCAAATACAAATAGTGTGGATGCTAAAATTGTCCCTACGCGGGCAGGCGATCGTAGTCAGTTCAGCTTTATCATACCAGAGCAGGTACGAGTATACACTCGGATAAACGGCATACATGTACAAGAGGAAACAACGAACCGGCGAGTGACAGAAGAAGTCTGTCCATACTATAAAGGAAACATTGACAAAATTCAGTCCGTAATCATTAATTATACATCGGGAATTCTTATACAATGTCGCACCTGCATTTTGTCAATTCCAACGAACTTCAATCACGTTTCGTTGAACAAGAATGAACCAATGGCCTTCACCAAGGCTGTGATATTGTCACATTTCTTAGAGCTGTCATACACGTAAAACATTGCAACATAGCTGTTGAGTTAGACAGCGTTAAAGGTATACAGTCACCTGTAATCTACATATGCCCATATATGGTCAAAGGGGCGTTCCTTGAGTTTTAAAAAGCCCATGTAGGGCGCTGTTTTTAAAAAGCGGCCACCCGCTTAAAACTGTGATTGGTTAGGTTTTCTCTTTCCATGGTAGCTGTGGCAAAATTGGAACAGATGACAGTATACCTTTAATGCTAGATGTATTGTCAAACGGATAAAGGTAATTACTTAGGTCTTCTTACATTAATGTTCATAGGTCATTTTTAGTTCATAGGTCAATTTTAGTTCATAGGTCATTTTTAGTTCATAGGTCATATTTAGTTCTAAATGTTATCATAAAACCTCATAGAATCATTTTATCTGAAACATGACAGTCATCAAAGGCTTTCGAATTTTCCTCTTCAAAGCATTTCGAATTTTCTTCTATGTCAAACGTGTGTTCTCTCAACAGAGTCAGGCCACAAGCCCAAAAGAATAAAATTCTAGATTGACCCCATTTCTACAGATAAAATATAGTTTCCTTTCAGAAATATATGAAATTCTCATTTTCAAGGCGTTTATTACCTCAGGTGTCTTCAAAGACCCTTTACGATGAGCAAATATGGTATCAAGGCGTTCTTTAGCAACGAATTACGAATAATCGAAATTCACCGCCGTGACATATCATCGAACGAATCTTCCACTCTGCAAAAGGGGTGAATTGAAATGACGATTAATCAACGAAACTACTGAATCAGTCAACTACGTCATTTCTCAAAGCAATATGAAACCAAATGTATCACTGAAAACGCATGACTCGTGACTTCAAATTTTGAAAACAAAACGATCATTCTGAAGGCCAATCCAGACAATGATCACGTTGTATAGTCATTGGCGGTAACTTCCCGCCATTTTTTTTCTCTTGTTTGTTCTAGAAGACGAGTACGTTTTAATCTTCTTCTCAACAAAATTTGTTGAAATACAAAGTATTAGCTTTGTCAACATTGTGCGTTGTGTAGAGCATGCAATGTTATTGTTGATAAATGAATTACAGTCCAAAATGAAATTCTCTACACGACAGTAACGATCATTGCACACATGCAGGCTTCATCGACAAGTCGAACGCCCGGCATTTCGACAAAATTTTGGAGGAAAACGTATGAATAATGCGCTTAACACACATGACAAAAATAGATGAAAACAACCAATATGTAGAGCTAGTAGGGCATTAAATATACTATAAATGCACCATCAAACAAAATAGATTTGAGACACAATTCTAAGACATTCCGAAACACTTTCAACGAGAAAACATATCTATGTTCATTAATTTTCTAGATTGATTGCTTCGATCCAAACTATGATTTACCCATGTATCATATAAAGTGAAACACTAGAACTATTTTCAGATTGTACAGTGTCAAAAGATGAAAGACATGTATATGTTCACGTTTCGCTTGTCCTGAGTTTACAAAGATATTCATGTGTGTATAAGAAAGCAATAATTAAGTGTCAATTTCAGCTCTCAGTATAAATTATTTTTAAAAAGATTCGAATTGTACATTTCATGCACTTATCTATGTATGGTATTGAAAGTGCTAAGAAAATGCAAAACAATTCAAATGGGCGTGTTATGTCAAGATAAATAAACAAAAACATGTAGTGTGAATTAAGGTAGTATGCGCCTAGATAGTGAAAGACTTAAACTTAAATTTGCTCAATCCTTCTTCGATGAAATTTTCAATCATTCTCTGACCAAATCAAAAATTTAAATCAGGGGTCTCCGTGCAAAGTTTGGTACTAAATCAAAAAAAATGAAATTCAAAATGGCCGCCATCTCTGTTAGGTCTTGGGGAAAAATAAAATTTCCGATTTTCAAAAAATTAGGACAGTGAAGTTTTTCCTTACTTCACTAGCGTTAAAATGAGTCCCCACAACCGGTAGACCAAAACAGTCTTGGAAAAATTTGAGGGTCCGAATATCTATCCCCGAGGCGCATTCTGCCTTAATACATTGTCATTGTATTTTAGTGGGCTGAAAATGTTGTATCTCAATTCAACGGTATTAAAACCTAATCAATCTCATTTCACTTATCGCTGTTTTCTATATATAGATTGCTACTTCCATGTCATTTCTCTCTGACGCAAGCAAAATGTAAATATTATTACTGTAGCCTGACACATTTGTATCTAGTGTTCATATACGTCATACCATAGAATATTAAAGAAATATGAGTGTAATACTCAGGCTTGTCTGATATTTGTTCGGTTACGGATTTGTGCACTGAAGTACTTGTATTTCAGATGTCCTCTCAAATACCTCACATACCGGGTACCCCAGTGTCAGTGCAATGGTATATTAAAACACGTTTGTTTATCTGCATTGAACTCCAGCCCTTCTTTACGATCTGTAAGATATGACAGTGGTAGAAGATAAGTAATAGAAATGTAATCACTCACACGTTAGCAAAGTACCGAGATACAATATGTCGAAAATTCAGTTTCGTTCTTCAAAAACTATTAATTTAATCAATTATTTAATCTGTTGAAACAACATTTAACAACTGCCACAGTGCAATGCGCAGTAATATTCAATGACACAGGTAAAGTGATAACATCGGGCTCTTTTTTCTGTGTAGAACGAGTCATTAGTTTGGTATATGTATTATTAGTTCCAATCGGTGAAGCTTCATACAGCCGTACGTAAAGACGACTTGCACAACGTGATTTCATAGTAAAATGTGTCACGTCCTGTAGACATGCTTAATTACAGTGAAAAAAACATTTGGAGCAGAAATTAGGTTAATAAAATTCAAAAATCAAGAACGGTATCATTCAGGATTTGACAGATAAAAAAACCGTTTTGCAGTCATTTGCGTACTTGGTTCAAAGTCTACCATTTTGTCATGCTTCTTGTTATAGTCAGTTATGTGAATCATTTCTCTATGTGATCGTATGAATGTTTTTCGGTGAGGTGAATGTTATTCTGGTGAGTTATTCTCGAAACCCTGGGAGCAACTAGGTAGATTGCACACTAGCTTTCTGCGCAGACTCCACTCTGATGGTTTCGCCATGGATTTCTCGTGGTAATTAAGCGCTCATGACGAAAACAAATAGCTTTGTATAAAAGACAAATAGATGGTCGAGAAGCTATTTTAAACGATCACGATATACATTTCCTTTTCCGACGTGAACCTAATTTAGCTCTATTGATAACCAATGAATCTTCTCGAAAGCAGACCATTTTAGTGCTAGGTGGCGCTTTGCACGAGATCGTGCATTCACTTTGGTCCCTGTCCCATTTCTACCGTCTGCTGCGCTGTGTTAACGAAATAGGCACAGCGCAGCCAGCGGTAGAAATGGGTAAAAACGAACGCTATAGCCTTCATGGCCAGGCAATACGGGTTTATTAATGTTTCAAACGTTGGTCCAGAAATTCCATCTGTTCTACCGAAACATGATCTATATATAACACGGGAACACAATCCTTTGTGATCTCTTTTCGATTAAATCAACCCACCTTTTTGGATTTCTTTTGTTTTCCAAAAAAATATTAAAAATCGCTACATTTGACGAGATTTGTCAGAGATTCAAGCATTTGGTAAACCGCACCAACACTGACTAGATTGTACAATGTAGCAACACGAGCTTAAACAGGAATATATTCCAGCAACTCACAGCCTCTCGGGGTAATACTGTGGGTCGCAACAGTCATGGTGACTGGTAGCTGTGGGTCCATAGCTGTGGTGTTTTCAGACGGGATTCATGCCTTTTACGGGCTGGTTTTGACTTTTACGATTTTAACCCCGCCACCACAGCTATGGGATATTCCATAGACTAGCGTCCAAATCCGCCGCAAGCACCCTTTGCGCAAGTTTGCTCGACGATATTTCGAAAAATTTCCATCCAAATTACAAATTGCCAACACTCATCGACAGCTTGGTTATTAGGGACTCACCAGACCAGAAATCCGCTCAAAATTCACTGAAATATCGCCTTTTTTCTAAGTTTGCGCGACATGACTACACGTAGACCGCCATTTTGCTAGCGTAAAACTGTTGGTCGAGGATCCCTGCAGTACGTCACTACAGTGACGTAGGGCCGTGACCTCTCAACTTCTAAACACAAACTGAGAGATTCATCGTGTGATATCGATGACCATCGTTCGTCTTATGGACATTCCCAGTCTCACAAAACTGAAACCAAACTTTTACTTGGGGGAAAAAAGTTCAGTCCTAGGATCTATAATTATTCGTGGCGCGCCGCGCGGATGCTGGCCGTAAGTTAGTTTGTGTTCAGAAGTTGAGAGGTCACGGCCCTACGTCATTGTAGTGACGTACTGCAGGGATCCTCGACCAACAGTTTTACGCTAGCAAAATGGCGGTCTACGTGTAGTCATAGTCGCGCAAACTTAGAAAAAAGGCGATATTTCAGTGAATTTTGAGCGGATTTCTGGTCTGGTGAGTCCCTAATAACCAAGCTGTCGATGAGTGTTGGCAATTTGTAATTTGGATGGAAAATTTTTCGAAATATCGTCGAGCAAACTTGCGCAAAGGGTGCTTGCGGCGGATTTGGACGCTAGTCTATGGAATATCCCATAGCTGTGGTGGCGGGGTTAAAAATCGGAAAAGTCAAAACCAGCCCGTAAAAGGCAGGAATCCCGTCTGAAAACACCACAGCTATGGACCCACAGCTAGGTGACTGGCAACATAGACTGAGAAATATTTGAGAGTTTAAAGATCGAAGATGGAGTGGCAATTAAATCAAGGACTGCGAGTGACATTTGAAGGGATACTCAGCCGATGTCTTAAAGGACACTCTTGACGTCATCCCTACCTTAAGCAGGGAATCCAACTAAAAGTACAACTCTGTAAGTAAAGCACTTGTGAAACTTCCCAATTGGTAAAAGATGAAGTAACATAAGTACATTGATAGCCTGGCGAGTTCAATGTTCGGAATATCTTGCCCGGTCGAATGTTTACTATCAAATTATTATTATTATTATTATTTATTTCCTAACAGGCGCACTACACTTCGTCTTAGTGCTCTGTACACAAACAATGAAATAAGAATGACAAAGAGAAGAAAATCAATACATATCATTAAACACAGTAACATTCCTTAAAAAGATAGTTTTCAACTGGCGCTTAAAGGATTGAACCGAACAGTTTAAAATTGCATTAGTAAACGCTAGTTCATTCCATAATATTGGAGCAGCAACTGAAAAAGCACGAAAACCATAGTTTACAGTAGTGTTCCTCGTATCACGCCGAATTAACAATGGTTTATCGGAGTAACGGAGAACACGTCGTTGAACCTGAATATCTATCAGTGACTTCGAATACTCTGGACATTTACCGGTTAAGATTTTGAAAGTGAGGGGAAGAATTTTAAACTTGATGTAAATGGCAGACTTTGAACCAAGTACGCAAATGACTGCAAAACGGGGTTTTTTATCTATCAAATCCTGAATGATATCGTTCTCGATTTTTTGAATTTTATTAACCTAATTTCTGCTCCAAATGTTTTTCACAGGAGGTGACGCATTTTACTATGAAATCACGTAGTGCAAGCCGTCTATACGCCCGGCTGTATGAAGCTTCACCGAATAGAACTAATAATATGTATAGGATAAAGCCCGAGTACGAGGGCTCTTCTGGTATATAAAGTCCAACCCAACTATAAAATGTCGAGGCCGCAGGCCGAGACATTTTATCGTAAGGTTGGACTTCATGTACCAGAAGAGCCCGAGTACGAGGGTTTTATCTGACTTAAAAACTATCGCCCCTAACTGATATAATTTCGTTTTCTATGTTTACGTCAACCGTCCCCTTTGTCAATGTAACATGTTTAGGATATGAATCAAAACTTTTATTTGTGAAATAGCCTTCCAATGTAATGGAACATCCAATAAATGCCCTAGGGCACATTAGTTTATGTTTGTACCACCGCAGATTTTGTGTTGCAGCTGGTTTCCGCTGTGTTACCAAATTTGAATATTAGGGAAAAAACGTACCAGATGTCTACAGAATATGACATGTTCACTTTTGATTGGACAGTACTTTACTACGGCGCTGTCATTCGTTTCTGGAATTTGGTGACCAGGGCTTTACGAGTAAATAAAACACCCTGAATTGAGCACTCTGATTGGTCAATCAACAGTAGATAGTTTTTAAACGAAGTTAACGGCTCTTTCTCAGTACACTAGAGCAGAGCCCGATCTTATCAATTTACCTGTGCCATTGAATATCACGTTGAATATCAAGTTGCTTAAATGCTTAAAAATTGAAATATGATACTAGGAGCCACGAAATGAAAAGATATATGACTTTGTACAGGTTTTGCAAAGATCCGTATTTATTTTATGTATTGTATCATTTTTACTTTATTTCGCGATAAATTAATCTGCACATGTGTAAACTGAATTGTTATTGTTGACAAGTAAATTCTGGATCCTGACCAGAATTCAAATGTAAACAATAATGTTGCATTTTACACCTATGGACGTTGTGTTGACAAGCTACATTTTGTTTCAACATGCCTTAGGATGTAGAACATGAAACCGTGAAGTTAACATACATAACAAAGATAGTGAAAATGTCATCAAAAGTATAATTACTGTATCTTTAATCACGGTTACTCTACCCCACGCGCTTTAACGCTAAATTTTAAAATATAAAAATATGAAGAAAGTAGACAAATAATTAAAAACTGCATTTAAAAAGCGAAAGACAAAGGCACATTTTAAAAAGCTAGTAGACAAAAGTACATATCGCGGGAAATAATTACGCGTGAAACGCTAGAACCGCGCCATGGTGTTAGCGGGCTCTATTTGAACTTCACCCTAGCACGTTTTGTGGAGTGACCGTGACCCGAAGTACAAAATTAATGACTTGCTTCATTGAATACAAATGGCTGAATTTCTTTAACCTGTTCTCCCCCGAATCTCTATAATTAGGTCCAAAATCACCATTGATAAGAATAGATTTGGGTAAAACCATGGTGGTAAACGGGCTAAAGAAGAAATTTAATTCACTAAGTGTCCCGCCAGCTTATTTCTTGACGAATTTCACCGTCATTTTCGCCCAGAAAGGCATGTACAATGTTTTCAACTTTATTCAAAACACAACAAAATGTAATGTGTTGTGAAAGGAAGTCATGATAAGACGCGCCAAACTGTACTGACTTGTGTTGATTCTAGCACTTGAAAATTGCAGTCACTAAAAAGGGACCTTCATGTTTGAAGTAAACCCCTGAGCTTGGATTGCCAAAATGAGTGTTTACACCCCCAGCTATTTCTCAGATATGTGTTGTCTCGTTGAGTTGTATATCGAAAAGGGACGAATGCGCGGGATGTTGAACAAAAGTGAAGAGAGCGGGAGATAAAATATACCACCTTGTGTAAACTCACATTGCGTTTATGCGCCTTGTGAAATTGTCGGGGTTAGGTGGAAGCACACAGGGGTGCAAAATACAATGACGTCATTGGAATATTAGAAGTATACATTTCTTTGCGGTCTCTCTTTGCTTGTTCCCTGTCACGTGGTGTTTTATAGTAACTTCACAGAGTAGCCTCCAGTATTGGAATGATGCTGTGCCATAAGAATTAACCCTCTATATTTCTTAAACAACTGTGGGTGATCATAGCACACACAATAGAAACGAAGGTTATTTAAACTTGGAAAAGATAGTTCAAACTGTTCGTGGCTACCTATACCAAAGGATATGCCGCGATAATTATTCGATATGCCATCTCCGAGTCCGACAGACTTCTGTTGCCGATCACCCTCTTACCGCCTGTAACAAAATGTCCGGTCCCCTATCCGCCATCTTTATTAATCTGATAATAGAAAAGGCTTCACGCGCACGTACCCAAAGAATGGTCAAATCGAAGAGTATAGTCAAGGAAATATGTTTTGTATGAGTTTATTCTTCCACTGTTTGAACTTCGCCTCATTTCAAATTATAACCTTATTGACTTTCATGGGGAACGTGTTCTATTCAGAAAGGGCGCGGAAATGTGTTTTGAATAAATAAGCAAATATTTTCAGATTATTTACCAAGATTTGACTCATGCATTATCAGCAATATTGGCCGTGTCAATCTCCAAGGGCAGAATCATTTCCCGACTTTCATGTAAAGAGGAATGAATTCCTTGCTTCCGTTTCCAATTTTCATGGCGGGTTGCAAGAAACTTTGGAATAGCGGGATTGATTGAGCATCCGATTCAAAATCTGTGCCCGAGGCTCACTCTACCTTGATATCAAGTTGCCGCGCTTCTCGCTTTCTCAAAATCGATACCCGTTGTACAAAAGCCAGCGACATAATGATAAAACGCTGACATCTTGTTTTATCTATTTTCTGGTATTCCTCTTTTATTTCTCATTTCTTTTTAGTCGTAAATATCATGGTGTCATTTTTAAAATTCAACACCGAACCGAGAGCATTTCGCGGATCAGAAAGTACATTCGAAATACTGTTACAGACATTAGATGAATTCGATTTCGACAGATTGAATATTACAAAATTTGTCGTTTGAACCACAATTAGTGGAACACTGTTCATATTCTCAACCGAAAAAGGAATAGTATAGTCTTACATTTCTGCACCGTTTCCTGTGAACAACATATTTTTACTGCACTCCTTGCGTATACACATTATAGCTTATAGCAGTCTCGCACTCAAATCGTTTAGGATGGATCATCGCAGTTAGCTGTGCCATTTATAATAACACTAGGGTTCGCCAGTGAAGCCTAGGCGACTGATTTCGATAACACAGGACAATCTCATAAAAGTGACTGCGCGAATGGTTTCCTATGATCATTTCTTTGTTCACTTTTACACCCGTTTGTACTCACTTTGTCATGACCACAAAGTCTGCAAAATAGGACACCTTCTTCACAGAGAGTAATGATCATGTCACACAAAACTTCTAACAAATTACGGTCACAATTGGGTTGGCAAGCTTACATCATACAAGGATGACGACGTTGAATAATGAAGACCTGAAGAGTTCATAATATCCGTTAGCAAAATTTGTGTGCGAACGAATTTTATGATTTCTTGCAAGTCATTATTTAAAAGCTTGTGCGTTTGTGTGTGTGTATGTGTGTGTGTATGGGGGTGTATTTGGAATGGACCGGGGCACAGTCGCTTGTGGTTTGATAAAAGGCGAACGCCCCTGTATGCATTTCAACATTTCTAATGCACACAGCGGCCTTTGTCGTTTATCGAACCACAAGCGTCTGTTGACCGGGGGTAACCGTACAGATATTTGCCGCGCACTAAATTGTCGCAGCGTTGTTCTTTTCCGTTTGTGGGGGACAGGTCCGTTTCTTCAGCCTGGGAGTGGATCCAAGGGGAGGTCACCCTTACTTTGACTTTGATGATGGGGAGGAGGTCACCGTGTTTTTGAAATGCTCAAGGGGGGGGGGGTGTCAGTTTGTTTTTTAATGAAAACACTGGCTCATACATGCCTACAATAAATCGTACCAGCCACGAATTGTATCATTTATTTGAATTTTTTCGGCCGCTGTATGGGCGCGTTACTTTGACATGTTAAAGATATATATCAAATATATCTGAATGTTTGCCTATTGAAAGTATGTTTCCCAAAGCTTGATACCAGCCACGAATTACGTCATTCAGTTGCAGTTTTTGGCTTTACTTCGGGTGCACAACTTAAATATATATCAGAGATATCTGAATGTTTGCATATTGATAGTCTGTTTTGCAAAGTGTACTAATCATTATGAAATCTGCAGTTCATATGAAAAGAATGACAAAATCTTGATCCTTTTCTGTTTTCTCTATGAGAACTCAATATAAAAAAGCAACATGCACTAATATTTCACAGTACGTACATTGATACAGTGGCATATTTTTAGAAAGAGAAAAATGACAAGACATTTTTCGTTCTCGTTGATGCAACTATTTTCCTTCCTGTCACAGGTTTTCGAATGAAATGTATTTTATTTTCATGAGTAAAAATAAAAGTTAACAGAAAGCAGTTTTTGTGATTATAAACTTTGCTTTTATGGTTTCAATGACTGTGAACATAAGATTTGACTGCAACTAATAAAAATAGCTCTATATGGCTTCTGAGGAGATCTAATTGGATGGCTGGCAACAGTCTAAATACCCACAGAAATTTTTGTTCTACTGCTGTTCTATCTTTGATATTAGTGATTGACATCATATTTGTATAACAGTTCTGGACATCTGGTTATGCATAGAAAGTGTGAAATACATTTACAGCTCATTCAAAATACTGTATTCAAACTTAAAATTTGAAATTCCTATATTGCAACTGGCATTTCAACAATGTCACCAATACATACAATGATATAACTAAATATAACTAAAAATACTATATAATTTTAATATATACATATTTATGTATATATAATGTATATATTTTAATATAATATATTATATATTTTAATATATATATATATATATATATATATATATATATATATATATATACCACCTTTTTGTTTTACCTTCGCCCTGTTTTCGAAAGTTGAAATACGGGATCAGCCACTTTTTGATGTCCGCAAAAATATATCCACCGCCCCCGGGCTGAAGAACCTGACCAGTCCCTAAAACATCAACCCGTACGTTTAATATGCAAAGCAGAGTCGAGCAATCCAGAATTAAAATAACCATCGCCCCATTGTTATGAAAATAAGGACTCGTTTCTGTAATAGAACATGGCGCAATGCCGCAATGCCTAGAGCCGCACAAAGACCCACAGATCGGTAAGTACAAGGATCCATCTCGCCTTTATACTGCAAACTGACCAGGTTTACGTGCAATTTCTGATGATGAATTGTGTTAAATTAGCATCCATATTCTAGCCATTGACGGTCTCAATAATGTGCCACAGCTTTTTTCATCGCGCCTATTAAATATGTTTTCACAATACGTATAATATATTGCAATATTGTAACATATGTTGCGGTGGTATTATGAATCCTGCAATTCGAGAACTTGAACTTTAGCATATCGCGGTCATTTTAAAGACGCTGTTTAAGCATACTTGGCCCAGGGTTTCAAAATAAGGTAGTTTCGTCGTAGTTATCATGGTTTAATGGCATACGTTTGGCTCTGTACGTGTGTATGCTCGTTGCTGTTATATGTGCGTAGCACAGACACGACGGCCGCTGTGTGGTATGCGTACCACACAGATGCTGTCGTGTATAGACAAACGACTGTGATGCGTAGCCGAGCTGTCTGATAAATCCAGCGTGCACGTGCTAATACCCGATGTTTTTCTTCATCATCTAGGTCGGTGAAAACACGAAAAAGGGGTACTTTTTGCAAAAGATGATCCTCGAAAGGGTTGAGGTTTAGAAAAACCTGTGAATACGCAGCGATACCGTGGCGTATCGACCTTGACCCGAGCACAATCGATATGCCACAGCACCGCTGGGCATTCATAGCTACACCGCCACCACAGTCGCTTGTAAATCGATACACGACGACTGCTGTACTGTGGCATTTATACCACACAGCGGCCGTCATGTATCGATTCACAAGCGACTGTGTACATCGCCGCTGGCTCGCATGCCGGAACACGGACCGGCATCTGCGCTTGATATGAAGTGGAATCTTGTTATAAACATTAACAAAGCAAAGGCTAGGGTTTTTAATATTAATAACAGGCTCCTAAATAATATTAACTTTAGAATTTATAATGAAAATATGAGCAGTTAGGGAGTTTTGTTATTTTAAACTTTAACAATTTCATGCTAAAAAGTAAGGGAGCTAGGCCTAAATGTTATTTATATTACGATGAATCATCAAATGATCTCCACACCATTTTGCCTTATTAAGCTATGATCAACTTACTCCTCCAATTTTAATACATGGGGCTGAAATTTGGGCACATAAAATGAAACATTAATAATAGTATGGAACAGGTTTGTAACAGATTTTATTGTTTCATTTTGATAGTCGATGAAATTTGCCCAAGATATATAAATGTTTTGGTCGATTTTCTTTCCAATCCATGTGATGTCTTCTCAGTTTTGTCGGAAATTCAATTGAATTGAACAGCCATTTCAGCTGTCTTCAACAAAGTAGGCCTTCCACCTCTTTCCATATTGCTTTTCAGCAACAAACAACAGTCTGAGTCATCGGCTACTAGGACATCTGTTTTTTATCTACAGGTGATTATTTGAAACTATTTTATCTAATTTGTATCCTGGAACATTGTGTTTTCCGCTCCTCTTGATGCTGCACTTTAGGGGAGAACCATTTGATTTTGGGCGGGGTGGGGGCTAGAGGAAATGGGTATGGCAGCAATTTTTTTCTGTCTTCTGTCCTGCATCAATTTTTTCCCCAACATATTTAAGCAACGCAATTTTTATTTCGTGATTACAAGATTTTATTTTATTCTGAACTGAAGACGAGTCACTGGATCTGAATTTTCTCATCAAAGAGACCATTACCATGAATCTGGCAAAGACACTTCCATTCTGCGCTATAGACACAAACACTGCCACGCAGTACTTTGTATGAACATTGTCTTGCTTGCTTTTTCTGTATGTTCATTCTCGGTATAAACCTTGATCATTTATTTCTTTATTGACTGAATAATCATATATCCTGTTTAAAGGTATTCATATCCTGAAAGTTTGGCATTTGTTTGTTTGTTGTTATTTTATTTTATTTTCATTCTCAGTAGACAATTGTTTATTTAATTATTCGAATATTTACTAAATAATAATATGTCCATTTTAAAAGCAGTGTTATGAATACTGTAATATGTTATAAATTTTCACTATACTGAGCAAGTCCATCGACAAGATCTCTATTTAAGTTTTTTATCATGACAATGTTTATTACAATATAAAACCGAAATGTGTTTGCCAGGACGTAGCATACACTAAAGCCTTTTGTGGAACAAGTTTTGACCTTACTCTCTTGTGTATTTACCTTACGAATACTACCAAAAGAGACATCGAGCTTCCTCATGTATTTTTACAATGTCAGAGAATGAGCGAATGAGAGAGTCAGATTTCCCAAATTTTGTGAAAAACATTTTTCTTTGGTCAGCTATAATCATGTTTTTCCAGTCCCCCCGAAATCAAATGGTCCTCCCCTTAGGTAGCAACGTGTATTTTTAATTTCTTTCCAGACTGTGTGTCACTAGGAATGGCGGTGTTGTGTGAAATCTTGATTTTGGTCCTTATTCGTTTCTGTATTTCCAAATCTGCGATGTACAGTAGCAGTGTTTCTCACCAGGAATTGTGTGAATATGAAGCTCTATTTATATCACATTTGATGTCACTGTTACTCAGATCAAATTATTTCAATTTTTGTTACTCTTAGAAACACCTCTAGTTGCCATAATGCCTTGCAGGTTGAAGTTACAATGACAACAGTTATTTGGTCATTTGTTTCTGATATCAATGCTGACTGACGATCCTCTCATGGGAAGCTTTGATCATTGATGATTTGTCTGAAATAACAAGAAAACCTACGGACATTTTATAAATATTTCAGCAAATGTAGCAAACATGATAATCGGGTGATCAGTTTACTGTTATCGCATTCAGAAGGCAACAGCTGTCATGATTCTGATGCAGTATTCTTACTAAATTATTCATTCATATAATTTTTAGCTTGGGCCCGTTGATTGAAGCGGTAGTGGAAGTTTTTTATTCATTTTAATTATAAAACTTAAGGAATTTTGAACAAAAGTCTAATTTAAAGAGGAAAATGAAAGTCCAGAGTTCTATCCTTTCGCAGTCCTCACTGCCTTTTGCCTGCCTTGTAATTTAGTCTTTCATTCTACAAATCGGCACAGACAAACGGATACTACTCTGAACAAAATAAAACTAATTCCCTGCCTACCACTAATGAGAAAATGCCCACCCGCCACTAATGTAGAATGCATGCCCGCCCTGTCCCTACCCGCTAATCAGAGAAAAAAATTGCCCTTTCTCTGCCAAGAAACCACCTGCAAATATACACTTTTAATACTTTTTAGAACATGCTGTTATGCGAAATATGGGCAAGGAGGTATTTTAAGGCAAAGTCAATGCTTAACGAGTTTTCAATCAGACAGCAGCTGCATGATGGGTAATTTCAATTATGGTTTCACCCAATAGCCTCCTTTCCTCAGACATTACCCAGCTAGCATCAGTAAAATAAACATAGGACAGGCTTAGCCAGACAATCTACTTCAATCAGAGGTCATTTCTGACCTCTAATCATTGAACTTTGCCTTAAATCTGTTACAGCAAGGATAGCTTACTTTGTCAGTATGGTTTACATAACAGCATAAGGACAGATGTTTGGGAATGGAAACTTTTATCTCATACCTCAATACCAATAATATAACTAAAGACAGAATTTCTAAGAGAAAACTTGTGTTCTCCCTGATGCTGCTAGTGACAAGTGGGCGCTGCAAGGCTGCTGCTGCTGGAAATTTGGCAAGCCCGCTACAATTTGCAGCAAACAGAATTATCAGTACCTCTATGGAATGTTTTTCAGAGCGGGTCATATATATATATATATATATATATATATATATATATATATATATATATAATATATATATAATATATATATATATATAGCCATGCAAACATGATCTGTGTCCGATCCCAATATCACTCTTTCACTGCATAATATCCCATAATATTCCTAGTGTGCAGGTAACGCCATACAATGGTTGTGGCATGTGACACTTAGCTAATACTTCGCATTTGTCCCACCATGTCCGACGGCGGAGGTTTTCAGCATTTTGGTCAAAAAGGGGGTCCTCAGAATCAGAACTTTAATATATACCAGATATGAACTGAAAATGCTCACGTGTTTCAGTATATATTGCAGTTGTCTGTAATTTAAACTATTGCCACATGTTTGCAACTTCATTGAAAGTGTTATGATCAATATCATGAACAATATTCACCACAGAATAATTCCAAAGGTCATTAAGTATATACATATGTAATTAGCTTAAATAAAAGTACTAAATTTCTTTGACTGCTGTCATTGTATCACCACTTTATATAGCAAGTGTAATTGCCTTTGGTCATGTCCAAGCTATATATGCCAAACTGTGAAAGCTCATTAGATATACAAATTATAAATTAGCTGACATGAAAAAACAAAACATCTTTCACTAATACGACATAATTGTCTCATCAATATACATAGCAAGTTTCATAAACCTTTTTAGAGTTTTTTTCAGGCTTATGAGTCCCTAATTGGAAAAGTTATTTAAATATGAAAATAAGTAACTCGCTGATGTAAAAATGTCAAACAACTTTCATCAATATTTTAGATATTTCTTCAATGTACATTGCAGGTTTGATCGACTTTGGTCAAGTCAATCTAGGTATATCCCTAATTAGAAAGTTTGTTAAATATGCAAATTAGTAACAAGACGTTTTAAAAAATCAAATCAAAACTGACTTTGGTAATATTATATCATAATATCTACAATATACACAGCAAGTTTCGCCAACTTTGGTCAAGTCAATCATGATATATATCCCTAATTAGGAAAGTTCGATAAAATATACAAATTAGTGATTAGCTAAAGTAAAAATGCTAAATGGTTTCAAAAATGTTATATCTTAGCATCTTCAATGTACGTACAAAGCACGTTTTATCAATTTTAATTAAGCCAATCCGGATATATTTCTCTAGTTAGGAAAGTTCGTTGAATATGCAAATTAGTAATTAGATGTATTGTTGACAGCTGCATTGTAGTATGTATTATAAATTATATATCAACAATAGCATCGCATGTACAGTATAAGGAATCCGGTATTGTGTAAGTTATAGCCTTTATGGAAAAGACAAAGAAAATCTCATTGTTTTCAAAGACAAAAAAATAATGTTAATAATCGCAATCATACCAATCCATAATCCAGTGACAATAGGTCAGAATTCGTAAGACAATAGTTGTAAACATAGACACAAAAAAGCACAGAACAGACAGTAAATATTATCAATATTATTAATATTATCAATAGTTATAGGTATTGCTGTTCCCTTTAAATCATTGTACGGTCCAGAAAGCTTGGTTAGATCAGCGTAGCATAGTCTCTCTAACCAACCCTTGGCTGCAGTAATGTTGCTTTAAATAGACATCATGCATGTACAATATATGCCAGGAAAACCAATTGGTTTTAGTTTACTCTTTTTACAAAAAACTGAAAAGACTATACAGGACAGCTGTTTTACACGACATATTATATCAATACTGTAGAATGGGAAAACATAATAAGCCCAAAATGGACTTACTCTCTTGCATACAGTATCATACAACAATTTTTATGATGAAACTTACTACTTCACAGTTTGTTCTCCATTTCAGAAGTAAGCATAGCTCTTCATTATTGGCTATGCTGAGAGGAATGAAGCTCGAAGACTAGAGGTGTATTAGAATGCCGTATATATCCCATACATCAGGCAAACTCAGAGGTATCAAAGGAGGTGTTCAGGACAAAGTATCTCCATAAACTACTTTGTGAAAGGAATATTTAGGAGTCAACTGACAAATTCTAAAACAAGGAATATAAAATTGATTGTAAAACTGCCTACTATTAAGTATTTATGAGTTAATTACATGATACAAGTGTGAAAGTTTTCAAAAAATAATTTGCAATTGAGCTGATAATGCCAGAAAAAATGAGGGGCCTGACAGATGGATATGTAAGATTTACTAATGGAAGCACCTCAAAAGCAAAGATAAAGATCTGTTCACAGTGCCGCATAGGAAAGGTACATGTGCTGAACAAATGGACTATATTTGGTGTGCTGTTTTTGACATGGCTTGTGTGGTTAATATGGTACCTGAAAGTCCATCATTCTGCAGAAAAAGACCCACCGTATGGAAATCTTGTCGTATTGCCAAAGGAACTTGCCAATGAAAAAGGTGCCTATTGTTTGGATGGTTCACCACCAGGATATTATTTCAGAAAAGGTTGGTTGTATTTCCTGTGACATTCCTGATCCTCTCCGTTCACAAATTCCAATAAATACATTCATCATCACTAACTTTATGTTCTAGACACGCTAAGTGATAAGGCTGTATTTGTGTAGTTTTTTAAATTATGAAATATGCGGCAGTTTAATATTGCTTTTATAATAAGCAGAGTTTATTACCCAATAACTCCTGTTTCTGTGTGGTATCAGCAGGATGAGGTATCGTTTGTGTTATATCTGACAAAAGAGGGACAATACGGGAAATTCAGGAACGTTTAACTTAATAAGATTCAAACATAGTTAATTAATGCTTACCATGAAGCTCTACCTTTCGATTTAATTCACTTTTAAACCATAAATGTTTGAAAATATGTACGTGTAGGGATTTCATCATTATAAATGTGTACTTTTTAATTCACAGGCAGAAATGAAGGGAAGAACTCATGGATTTTATTTTTAGCTGGAGGTGGCTGGTGCTACAATATTTCTGACTGCCATGATAGAAGTTTTTCTGCCCTTGGTTCATCAAAGTTCTTTCCCACTCAAGTCCTATTTGATGGATTTTTGGCCAATGACGAAAAGACAAACGCAGATTTTTATGACTGGAATGTTGCATATCTTGCATATTGTGATGGCGCATCATTTTCAGGTAAAATGAAACCATTAATAAATGTCTCTATTACTCCACTTACAAAACCCCTACAGAATTCCTGTAGGATAACGCCATATATGATTCTTAAAAGATAGGAGTGTAGTATTATAGAATGTTTTCCTATATGGCAGGCAAGGTCCATGGTATAGGAAAAGACCCCTACAGCTTTCTTATGGGGAAGCATACGTGGGCCCTATAGGAATCGTGTACGAATCCTACATAGGCCGTTAAGACATCTTACCTACAAGTCACATTATGTGACTTCGACAGGGGTCTTATGGAAACCTACATAGGGCCCATAGGAATGATATGGGAATTCTACAGGTTTCTTACAGAAATCCATTTAGGCCCTTAGGAATCATATTTGAATCCTATAGCGTTCTTATTAGGGGGCCATGCATATGCTCTATAGGGTTTGTATACATGCCTTTATAGTATAGTAATCAGGTCCTACATAACTTGTAAAGGGCATGGCAGAGGATAATTATTTCGCAGCAGTTAAGTGTAGACTCCATGTTAAAGTATACTCATAACAAGTACAGAACCATGAACTGATCAATACTGCATGTTAGCATATGACCTACATGTATCATATGAAAGGAAACTTAAATTAAAGATGATTATAACAGATTACAAATTCATTATTTAACTATTACCATGTTAAATATCAATCAATTTTCTCATAGCTGTAGCACAGACGTTCATCAACTCTTGAGCTTACTTAGTTTTGAAAGTGTAGTTAGAATAAATATAAATAAGAGGGACAAGCCATTTACAATGACACAATCCCCTTTTGGTTAATGAATTTGGACAACATTGACGGAAATGATGGTGAAGTAATATTGGTCAACAGATATCTGGAAAATTGTTGAAAAAGTAATTGTTGATTTTTATTGTTAATGTGAACATTTATATGACTACTGCATCTTTAATGCCACGTATTTTATTCTCACTAGGAAATGCAGATATGCCAGTAAAGTACAAGGACAGAAATATATACTTCCGTGGCAAACGAGTTCTAGACTTGCTGTTAGACTATCTATTACAACATGGATTGTCAGAGGCTGACAGAGTTATTATCGGTGGAGTCTCAGGTAATACAAGTTTAGACATTCATTACATTCATTTTCTTTGGTCTGGCTCAATGTAGTCTTCATACTTATTGATTCTCTCCCCACATAAGTTTCAAATTGTTTTACATAGTACAGTGTAGAAGTTTCAAATTGTTTCACGGCACACTGTATAGACAAAAAAGATAAAATGTTGGTTTCAGAAAAAAACTACTTACTAACATCTAAGCTGTTTCATAGTTGCCAAAAAGCACTGTCAATGGCATTATCATGCATTCCTTTATATAAATGTTAACAGACTGAATCAAATAAGAATGTGCAGCTTATTATTCTATAACATCTGTAGAACTGATCACTTCACCAGGTCTAAGAGAGGTGTACAGTTGGACAGCTTTCTTGTTTTTCTAAACAAGTGTTAGTCACATAGCTTTCAAATGTGTAATGCACGGTATTAGGACTGGCTTACTTCATTTTTGATAAAATGAAAGTGAAATTTGCGAAATGGAAATATACGAACCATATTTTAAAGTCCTACGGCCAGTAGTTTCTTAACCACTTTTTAGTCCCCGCGGCAAAGTCCCAGGGAACTTACAGTTTGGTTTCAATCTGTCTGTCCGTCCGTCCGTCCATTCAGGCATACCTGGCACAATTTCTTTCAAACTTGGCGCAAGGATAATATATGGTTATGGCATTGTCTGGCTATCAGAAGGGGTGGGAGATATATTTTTCGTTTATAGCTGATTTTAAACAACGTGTTCCTAATGTTTACAAACAGGAAAAGTACAGTAACATATGAACAAGAGACAAACTCAGTACATACCGTAATTTCAAAAGCAGGCTTGAAGTGCAGAGTCGGCATATAGACAAGCCTTGCCCAGAATGAGATGCTCATGTCTTTGTCTAAGAGTTTAGGATGGCAGTTATATTGGCATTGATATTGAAGATAAGATTTTTGTGAAATACGTTCAGAAGGCGTTAAGGATGCATTTCATGCCACATTTTTATGTCCATTATATCAGAACTTAAGATATTTGTCACGACTTGATAACAGTGATTTTACTTCCAATGATAAATTTTTCGCACTGATGAGGTTGAAGTCGCACATTATGTGAAGAAATCTTGGCAAATGTGTTCATAAAGCCATAAGTTTGGGAAGAGTTTATATGGAAACTTGAGGGTGACTTGTTTGTGTTTTATTTATTTTTTGATCCTGTATTCCGTTCTGTAATACCTTACTGAGTAACTGTTATATTGGCCGGTGGCCTGAAGACAAATAAACATTCAAAGTTCAAATGTTTTCATGATACGATCCGATATGGCCACAGAGAGGCCAATTTCTTGTGATTTTTCAATTCTGAGCAATTATAAAGACATGCCATGGCAACCAGAAGCTATAAAGTGCAAAAGGTACTGTAGATATATCACAATAAAATATGGAGATGTCAAAATTTCCTCTGGCAATGAGTCTGGGGGTGCGCTAGCCATTTTTTTATCCTCCCCTATAGGGGCCATCAAAAACGTTTTGAGATGGTTGCAGGTTCTAAAATTTTGACAAAGGTGTAAGAAGAATTTGCCAACCAACTCTTTGCTATAATAACTGACTGCTGCCTAAACCTCTGTGTTAGTGTGAATCATGATATGGTTTTATAGTAATCACATATTCGAGTTAAAAGTGTATTACTAATAAGATAAATAAATTTAGAAATTTCAATGTTCACGTAATTTTTTGACCTTTTTGCAAATAAGTCTATTTTAAATTGTGCGGAGTTCCAATCATAAATAAAACTAACATCATATTCCTTGTATTTCCATAGCTGGGGGTATTGCTGTGTATATTCATGCTGACTACATCAAGAGTAAGTTGCCTGTATCAACAACTGTACAGGCGTTTTCAGATGCTGGCTATATTCCTGACATTAGGAACATTACAAATTTTCAAAATATAAGAATTGTGTTTCAGAGAATTTATAATTTCCAGCAAGTAAAAGGTTAGTATGATTCATATAGCCATGGTTATATTCATTTGCATCTGAAGAGATTTTTGATTTGCCATTATATATACAAATGTCATCGTCGGAAATTAAAGTGCTTGATGCTAAAGCAGAGTGTTATAAATAATAACACAAATTACTTCAAACAGAATGGTACGTCCCAAGCATATAAATGATAGTGACAGCTAAAAACCCTTTCACTTCTGCCTGAAGGTTGCAGGATGCATGAAACTTAAGAAACAGATATCATCACTTTATACTTGAAGTAATTTGTGTTATTCTATATATATTATATATATATATATATATATATATATATATATATATATATATATATATATATATATATATACGGTAAAATTGATAACAATTAGAAGTAGAAAACAGGACTAATGTGCGTGTTTCAGAGTTTCACGCTACATGTGTCTTCCAATTTTTGGTATCAGTGAACAGTGGAAAATAGTCCATTGCTATTGTTGCCTATACCTATACATTAGAGACTTAGTATGACACAAATCATATAATGATTTACATACATCATACATTTACCTGGTGATGAATGTGTATCAATATAACATTTATTTAGGATAATACATTTCATATGCTATGTTTATTTGAAGATTACAATCTGTTATCGGAAGTAGACAAAAAAATAGTAGTTGATGCATGTATAAAAGTAACAAAACAACTGTACCCAGCCACAATTACTAAAGATTTTACAGAGTGACAAAATATTGAAATACCAAAATATACAAAAACAAATGTTAACAGCAACAATTACTGAAACTTATACACGATTACAAAATATTGAAATATCAAAAAAATCAAAATTTCCTCAAGCAATGGCGGGAGAGGGGAAACTCATCAAACAAAATGTGAAGAGAACTACGAAAAAATAAAAGCACAGCATCTACTCTATGATTCGGAGTCAAAAACAAGGATACCGATTTAGGTATAATATGCCCAAGTACATTTCAGAGATGATTCAGAAAATGTATTTATAAAAAGGTACATTGGAAAAATGTTTTATCAAGAATGCAACAAAAGTGTGACTGGTAAGCATAGGTATACATAATCATTATTAGCACCTTGTCTTTGTGAAAAGTTTTAATTGAAAGTGGTCTTGCTATGTTTGAGTTATGGTTCCAGCAAGACGCAAATTAAAACAAAATGGCCACCAGGTGCCCTATTTGATCATCACAGTAAATAATTGACGTTGCAATTCCACTCATGGTAATCTTGTCCCAAGTTTATTGAAAGCAGTCCTAGAATTTCTGAGTTATGGCTCTGGACAGATAAATTTTAAAGCAAAATGACTGCCAGATGGCTAGATTGTCACATCTAATTCAAGACCGAGGTACAACATTGTACGCAAATGAGAACAATTTAATGTTATTGTTGTTTTAGGAAGTCTCAACAAGGCATGTTTAGATGCAAACGATAGGAGCAGCCAGTGGAAATGCTTTTTCCCGCAATATTCATTCCAATACATCAAGACCCCTATGTTTGTTCTCAACTCTGCATATGACTACTGGACTTTATGGTATGCTTTGGATTTGAGATGCTACCATTCCGAGTGTGACACCAAAGGAAAATATTACTACACTTATTATCAGAAAGAGTTTATGGCATTAATGCAACAAGTGTTCAGCTCAACAAAGGATGGCGTGTATATATCATCGTGTTATGCACACTCGCAGGCGTCAAATGGAGAATGGACAAACTACATTGTCAATGGCACCACTCCACAGGAGGCCTTCTCAGATTGGTACTTCAGCAGGAAGTCCGTGGGAGAGTCAAAGTACTTGGATTGTATGACTCCTGGATGCAATCCCACCTGTGATTGGAGCTTGGAGTTTTACAATACCACCAAAGCAAAATTGAGTACAACAGATTTTTTCATTTAGTAAGAAATTAACTTACGAAGATATCATGGCCCAACCTATCAAAAGTTATTCCAACGTGTCTGAGAAGTACAATCTTTGTCTAACTACCCACACTCGCTGACTTTACACTTTGAAGTGGAATGTAGCCTAATGGTTCTGACCGCTGATTGCTTTGCTAGTTATAGGCCTACCGTATGTTGTGAGTTCGAATCCGAATTTGAAAACACCTCAAAGCCTAGAAGTAGTGCTGTCTGTTAAAATACTTGAAATGTCAGTTTTGTCAAGTCTCTTTTTTACGAATTCAGGGGAGGAAAACTATTGGAAGAAAGTTTTTTTTTAAGTTCATACCTAGCCGACATATTTACATAGTATTTTAAAATATACAATGCACCAAGAACATGAAACGGAAATAAAGAAGGGTTACTTTCTCCGAGAGCAGATCGACAATATCTTGTGACTATTGTATGAATTTGCATTTTCTATCTGTTAGTGTTATTGTTTATACTCAGAAACGTGTAAATGAAACTTGGTTTGACAGCAACTGAAAGTAAATCGTTGCTTCAATTCATTGCAATACTTGCCTGCAAGTTTGTTCTTTTCTGAACATTTTTCTGCATTTTGCATTTTAAAAAAATGTAACAATTGCTCAACTTTTCAAGACGTTGTTGATTTCTAGAAAATCAAGTCTGTCAAGGTCTAACACTTTGTCGGCTACAATAGTGGCCGACAGCCTGGTTTGGTTAATGAGAACTGAGTAGGTTTCGATATATACAATGTTTATGATACCCTTCAACAAACACAGTGACACACAGCAACTCAACGTTGTACTTGTCTTTGGATATAATTGATCGCTCAAATCGTATCTGTCAAATCGTTAACAAACTGTTAGTTACACGGGCTGTTATTCTGATCGTCTTTATGTTTCTACTGGTGTACCACAGGGTCTCATTGTGGGCCCACTTTTATTTATGAGTTTTATTATTGATCTTCCATTATCTGTTAATGCAAACTCCTTGCAATGATCAAACGTTGCTTGTAAGGGGTAAAAGTATCCCGGATCTAAATGTAGCAATGAACAAAGACATTATATTCTTCCAATTTCGAAATGGGTCACTGCCAATGCAATGTGTATAAATGCTTCTAAAATAAAACGTCTTCCGATAACGTCCCCTTACAAGTAAGGACGTGTCAAAGAAAATTGTGATCCTTTTTTCTATTCATATTGCTGGTACAAATATTTCTCGTGTACAGTATGGTTCCATTTTGGGAGTTACTCTTGATGACACTTTGTCCTGGAACATTCCTATCGATAATTTACGTAGTTCATTGAGTAAAAGAATTTTTTTTAATTCGTAGACTTCGTCATTTTATCCCAATGGGTAACCGTATAGCATTATACCATGCTTTGATTCAAAGTGCCTTAGATTATTGCTGTATAGCTATGGGAACACGACTGAAGATAACGTTGATAAAGTTTATACCTCGTAAAAGAGAGCATTACGTGTACTTTTTGATTTGCCTTTTGATTTCCCGTCAGCAGATTTGTTTACTCAATTTGATGTTATGTCAATTAGACAGAGATTGTTTTAATATTTAGCCGTCACTATGTACAAATGCGTCACAAAAAACGCTCATTTTTATCTCAGTAATGTATTTGTTCCTCAAAGCCATGTCAACACTTTATCAGACACGTTCCGATTTTCAACATAAATTTTATGAACCATGTTGTCAGTGAAATTAGGCAAAGAAGTTTTCATTATCGAGCAACAAAAGTTTGGTAGATTCCGCAATAATTTTTTTCCTTTTCGGTATTTTTAATAAGTTATTGTCAGAAATATGTGGAATTTGGAGGAATTATGTGGAATTTGGAGGAATCTTGTACGTGTTATCTCTTCACTGCTTTTTTAGTGGTTCATTTGGTATCTATTTCACTGTAAGTTTTGTAAGCCTTTGTATACTTTAAGTTTCGTGAGCCCCGAAGAATATTACTTACTTTAAGTGAATCGGTTGCTCATTCAAAGCGCAAATAATTAAATGGTGTTTGTCATTTTAGCTCCCATGTTGGCGTCGCACTGCAATGCTGTTTGTCAGCATGTCCTGTCCGTTTGTCTGTCTGTCTGTCTGTCTGCCTATCTGTCTCTCTGTACGTCTGTACGTCCGTCTGTCCGTGAAGACGTTTTCTCAGAAACTTTCGATCAGATTCAACTTGATTTTGGTGGAAAAGTGTAGTCACCGAGTGCAAATAACTGAAAAGAATTGGATTGGTAAAACAAAATTAGTGTTGTGGAAGTCTTCAGAAAAACCGTCCTCAGTTTGATGAAATTTAGGTAGAATGCACTTTGGGGAGAGATATTTGGACTCTAAAACTTTTCCCAGTATTTTCTGATCTACCACTTTTAGGGCTTATTTTGAAGCCCTCGGAGGAAGAAAAAATTTCACCATCTTAGTTTTATGAAAATTGAAAATTTTTTTTTTCTCCATAGAGTTAACACAGGGATGGATGGCCATTTTGAATTTCAAATATCGGTATACCTTTGGTAACTTGTTTCTCTAAAAGTAAAATTTGCACGGTGACCTTGATTTCTTTTCGTGGGTTTTGAAGAGAACAGTTGAAAGATCTTAAGGAAAGTTTGTGCAAAAGTTTAAGTCTGTCACTTTCGAGGCGCATACTTCCTTAAAGGGACATTAGCTGTAACTGTTAACTAATTTTTCACTACTCTGTTTCAATGTAGCAACTACAGAATTTTACTATAATCTGATCATCATGACCAATGCCCGGTGCCATGCTTGCCAATACAGCCTGTGTGTGTGAAATGACCATTGTTATTGTTGATAAATGTATTCTAGTCCGGACCTGAATACAAAATTTAAACAATAACAATGCAGATTATACTCATATAGGGTATATTTATGAACTAAATATTAGGAATTTCTCCATGGTTCAGGGATTCAAACCAGAAACTGCAGATGATACACAGAACAAACAAAATAAAAAATGACCAAAGTTACAGCTAATGGATCTTTAATATAATTTATAGATTTACAAAATGATCAGAGAATTGGCACACTTTGACTTTTGGCATCAATTTTTCCACAAATCACTGTTATTCATACATTTACATTATTGCAGCCATTAGATATTATCGACGATCAACAGTATCCATTTCAATTAGGTTCAAAGCTCTCGTTCATGCCAGCAGCCTGCACGTCACTTCAAGCGAGAAAGACCAGCACAGTCGATTTCGACAACAACGACTACGATATCGATGTCGCTCACGACAAGTTCAACAATTTTAGTGTTGCCATGAACACTTCCCACTTTCACTCACCGTGTGACCCCTGCAATATTTTTCTGTTAAAATAATTCTGATTTATCATGTATCGTTCTCACATTAAGATTTAGATGGTTGTCGTCAAACATAAGACATCCTCGAAAAGTTGGTAAACGTTTTTTTTTCGGTAAATATGTAAAGGAACCTCTATCCAACTAAAAATATGATTTGGCTTAAAACCTCAAATGGACATTCAGTGATATTATATACACTGTTGCCCCTTTCCAGACGACAAAATAAGCTCCCTCCGCAAAGACCGAGTCGTTGAAGTCTATGATTATAAGTTTCTTTGCCGTCGAGATTGTTTTTACAGAATAAAGGATGAAGCAAGTGATAAATAGAACTCAATCCTTTTTCTCCTCCAATTCTCTTTAGTATTATCCATATTTGTTTGCCTATCACTGTCTCTATCTCGGCCTGTTCCCCCTGTACAATGTCACCTTAAGTTTCTGATATTCGACCTTCACATGCACTGCTGTATGTATTAAATCTCCAAAGCATTTTCACAAGCCCATCAATCGAAGACTATACATTTTTGTGTGGATGTTTTCGTCGTTGACTGCTGTGCTGGGTGATAACAAAAGTTGTGAGTTCGACCACAGACAGAAGAAGAGACTTCCTGCTGTCTTTAGTTCGAATCAGTTCGAGAATGAGAAATGTACTGAATCATTGTAGTCAACAATCGAATTTCAGTCTGGATATAACAGCTCACTTGTAGATAACTACAATGCTTACGACATCAATTGAATGCCGATCTCCGAGGCGCCTTCTACGTATACCCACATACAAAAGGTCTGTTGTCCACGGGCGGTGTCTGCTCCAGCCCTAAAATGCTGAATCAAGATGCGACGGTATAACAGCTAGCTCAATGAACTGGCGGGGGATATCTGTAAAACGGTGTGTTTCTCGGAGTTGCTATAAGATCCCAGCTGTCGCCTTGAGTTCAAATGGTATTTAAAGTTTGAAATGAATAGAGATACTTCAAAAACACAACCCCATGAGATAAAATCTACTATTTTTGTTAACCGCCGTTTTTTGCCTCTAACGATAAATTATTAGGCCAGGGTAAGTAAATTCTTTGGTTTGCGTCGGCACGCTTAGGTTTTCAGAGTTTTTCGTTAAAAACCCAAACTTTTCCTACAGAGTTTTCCACTGTTGACGATATTGTACCGTAAACAAAGCCGCGACTTTGACATTGCAACAAAATACTTCCTTACGGCGGTCATAATGCAGACATTGAACCATGTGGTGAAGTCAAATTGTATCCTCTCGAGGCATTTAGTTACAGAAATGAGCAAGCTATGTAAGAAAACTGTCAACAATGACATGTTGACTTCTGCTGAAATGTTTAATGTGTTTTAGCCACTTACCTGCCTACCTTTCGGAATTTTTAGTGAATGTAAAACAAAGAATTTACTTATTCTGGCCGAAACATACAAACTCTACATGGATTCATGACAACAGGCTAATTCAAGACAATATTCTCGGTTTTCTTTCATCCATTTTTTACCACCCAGGGAACACCGGAACAAAGAAGAATCGGTGTCATCGACGTCTCTTCTCACAAAATCGAATTTTGGAACGGTGAAGAAAATTTCACGGCCCAAATCAGCAACAAGGGTGTTGATCTTGATGGCTTCTTCAACTTTCAAAATTGTTTGGTAATTTATCGCAACATTAGCCCTGACGGAACGTCGCTCAACAGGTGAACTGACAACATCAAAACTGTTATAAATTAAATAGAAACAGCAGGGCAGGCAGAGAAGGGCCATAGCGCACGCGCATTCGTGATATGGCCGACATTCGGGGCAGAGCTCTCGAAGAAAGCAAAGCTCCCTATGTCGCATGTTCTCGATGGGGCAACAGAAAGATTTCATATCCCGGTCAGCATTAAAATTAGACAATCTGAAGGTCCTGTTGAGTTGGAAAATTTCATGCTACAAGTAAAACCTAATGTACTTGTTTGGTATTTATATCACTTGAACACGTGGCCTGTGTTTCTTTGATTTTCATACTCTGACCAGCTGCCTATTCTTTTATTGTACAAAAGTTGTAAGAAGCATTCAATTTACCACGCTGACATTCGGATTCCATTCACTGAAGTCACCTTTGCCATTGCAATTTAGACCGCCTCACTCGTTTTTTAAGTTTTGTTTCTGTCCTAATGCCAGCATTCATCACAACCCTGGGCCGTCGGTGTCTCACACTTTTTTACTTTTAAATTCGGAGACGTTTCTGTCTGGTTGGAGACGTTTCCGTCTGGTTACCGATTGCTACTGTGGTTTGCAGTCCTTTGCAGAGACTGTGGCCCACACATGAGTATTTCAACATCCAATCTTTGCTATGACGCCGCATAGGTCAGTGACCGTGTGCGGCAGAGCTGTTAACCTATAGTGTTCAAAACAAGTATCCACTCTCCAGTTACTTCTTTCATACTCGCATGCTTAAAATTTCGTTAATTCGTATTTAATGATGCATCATGCAAGTGCGTGATCATCACCATGATCACATGCAGTACAAGTTCACTCCGTGACATTTCGAGATTATCACTGACGTCACGGGAGTCATGTTTTTACAATGTTTTATGGCTGTCGAGCGCTTTGCATACCCAAAAAGGTACATCACTGTATAAATATCACCGATTTTAGCCAGAAATTTATCTATTTAATGAATGTTCGACTAGCGCCCAATAAACGAGATAAACTCTTATCCAATCGCTGGGAAAGATTTTTATCTTCGAACGGTCTTCGAAGGCAAAATCATTTGCATAACTGTATCACTGAGAGACCGTGCCTGCATTCTTACCATCTCTAAAGATATAATGCTTCATGCCAAAGTTTGCTCTCACTTCCACCTATTTTTATCTGGATAGCTATACCTTATAGCCTGAACCCTATACCTCAGTTTGGCCATGACATCCAAATACAAGGCTGTAACAGTATCGGTGTTTTCTGATATGAAAGTCTTTTCGGATAAAGAACTCTAAAGGTGTACACATACCTTAAGGTAAAACTCGATCTCGTCTTTTTCGTTTTCTTTTATGATCTGTGTACATCCTGCTCTCCTTTAAGGATCTGTCCTCACTACAAATTTTGAAGGCTCACATTTTCAAAAACAACTTTGCCTTCAAGCAGACATTTGAGTTTCAGAGAGCAAGCGACCTTATGCTCAATAAACCTTGCAGTTCTACAATTACCGACTTTGTTGAGCTTTTTAATAGCAACACTATCTCTCGGTGAGCCTTCCTCGCTACATGAGAATTACAGAATTACTGACCTTGCCGCCTCCTAGCCCTTTATTCCTGATAGTGAAACTGGACCCTCCAAAAATGCTGTTTTAAGTCGTTTTAGCGCCTTGTTTTTCTTCTATTTCAAAAAGTGGTAAAACATGATTTTCCGATTACTGTAGCGGTGGTGGCGGCGGCGACGGCGATGATAATAATGATGCTGATGCTGTTGTTTGTTTTGTCTTGTTATGAAATGCATAACTTATTTCCTCTAACTGAATTGCTTTCGCACATAAACTTTGATGTACTAGGCATGCGTCCCATTGCTTTCAGGCCATTGAGGTTCAGCCCACTGAACCATCGAAACCCACAGATACAGGAACGACTTTGGCGAAAATAAAGTTACATAATATATTATGCAATTTGTAACGCTCGTTTTACATTTACTATACTATTACAGTCTCCGATAAACTGGCAGTCGCTGATTATCAATCAACCTTTGAATACCTTGGTTCACATGTGTCTTTAGTGACGGCATTTGACTAATATACTTACAAGTAATCGAACAGAAGTAATCCGCCATTTTGGATCACTCAGTGACAAAGGATTATGGGAATGAAAGGACACATCTTCGAACTTCATCTCTAACGTTTCAGGGGCCCTCGCCGTGTATCGAACCAGAAGCAATAGACATCAAATCAGGTCCAATAATCGTTATCATTCAAGGTAAACTATGAAATTTACCAGGTCGAAGGAACATATAGATGATGACAAAGGCAATGGGGCCATCTTGAACCACGAAATAGTGGTGGTACCAGGTGTCCGGAATGGGTAAGCGTACCCTGCCAGCTAGCCGCACCCGTCAAGATTGACCCAAAGTGGCAAATTCATTGTTATTTGGTGATTTCACCAAATTACTTTTGTGAGTCAAAGTTTGGTATGCTGTCACTCATCATTTGAGAAACAGACAGGTCATATTTTGATACAACATCTCCGTATCTACCGTAGAACTTCTTAAATGATTTCACTAATCTACTTTCTGAGAATCCTTGCCTCACTAACTTTTGAGCTAATAGGCTGTGTCTAACTCGAAGTCTTCATATGAATGGCATGCTCTACTGTATCTGAGGAGTTGTGAAATATACACACCATAAGCCGGAGATGATGGTATATTGCTCGACAAAAAGGGAAAGTTTATGTTTTCAAAATTGAAATCGTTTCTTTTGTCATACAGCTTAGTATATAGTGTATTATGTCTAATTTCAAACAATACATCTAGGTATGATGCCGAGGCCACACTTTCAGTTGTTTCTTTATTTCTAAATCATCTGGGTAGATGTGATGTAGATAATTGGATATACCAGGATTGTTTAAACTGATGAGATCATCAATATATCTGTGGGTGTTGTTAAATCGCTTGGCAATCCTTTTACACCCAGATTTCTGAAGTGATTGCATGAACTCTGCTTCATACGAATACAAAAATAAGTCTGCAAGAAGTGGGCGCAGTTTGTGCCCATGGGAATGCCTATGGTTTGCCTGAATGTCATGCCAGCAAACTTGATAAATATGTTGTCAATTAGGAAATATAGCATATGAATCACCTCAACATCACTGTATTTGAGTTTGGCATCACTGTTGTTGGTGAAATAGCCTAAGTTGCGCTTGATGGCAATGTATTCATACCTACGACTACCATTCTTGTAAAAGAAGGCTTTCTTCACGAGAGATGATAGCCTGTCTTTAAGTTTGTTATGTGGGATGGTTGTGTACAACGTTGAAAAATCAAATGTGTGGATTGAATTGTACATGTGTTGAAAAGTCATAAGTTGCTTTCGTGCACACTTTGAATTCTATCTCTATACAAATTCATTGTCTTCTTATTAAAATTCAATTAAGACGAGTGCACCACACTTATGCTGAACACTCTAAATAATGAAAAACAGTTACGGCTTTGCTTCCTTATGGTCATATTTATCATCTATTGAAAAACAAGTAACGTTTACATGTCAGCCAGGCAAGACTGCAGAATGCCGGGTACTGACTGAAGAATTTTTAAAATCAACATTACCCTAGGGGCGTCTCGTTGCTTCATAAAGCTATGGGAGGACCAGAAAGAAAAGACATGTTTTTCATATAGAGATGATTGGGAAAAGTGTTATTTAGGTGCGCCATCGTCGTAAACAAAGACCTCAGCTACTCGCGTTACCGATAAGAGGTATTGTGTATGAAAAAAGACGCGGCTCGCGAGAATATTGGTGTGCCTTTACACTATACTGTCCTTGTACAAGGATACAAGAGAGCATTGGTTTAGGCATGTCTTTGTAATTACCGCGGACGAACAGACAGACGGACGGCGTCCAATCAGCGAGAAAGCGGAAACTACAAGTCATGCAAAAGCTGGCGGGCCTCCGCATTGCAATCACGTTTCGATGGTTCGAATGATCATGTGAACGATGGCTTCGGCCCAATTCTGATGGAATCACTCCATTTTAATGAAATGTGCTATCAATCTCCAGGCTGTTATCGAAAATACTCAGAGGTACATGCAGTTCACCTTAACAATGACCACAGGCGCGAGATTTCATTCCCGATGCGTCACCTTATTTTTGATACACTTACAAAGATAAACTAAAGCTCCACCAGCATCACCATTGCCGGAGAATGAAAATTTTGATGCAGCATATTGTTCAGGGAACATTTAACGATGAATGACCATCAGGCAATAATTTCAGTCAGCGTAACTGCACTCAAAATTGAATTTTCACCTCATGCTGCAGAAACTACAAACACCTTGTTTAAGAAAAGAAGGACATACTAAGTCTTGTACCTGGGCTGATAAGCAGTATATCTATCTATCTATCTATCTATCAATCTATCTATCTATCTATCTATCTATCTATCTATCTATCTATCTATCTATCTATCTATCTATCTATCTATCTATCTATCTATCTATCTATCGATCGATCGATCGATCGATCGATCGATCGATCGATCGATCGATCTATCTATCTATCTATCTATCTATCTATCTATCTATCTATCTATCTATCTATCTATCTATCTATCAATCAATCAATCTATCTATCTATCTATATATCTATCAATCAATCAATCAATCAATCTATCTATCTATCTATCTATCTATCTATCTATCTATCTATCTATCTATCTATCTATCTATCTATCTATCTATCTATCTATCTATCCATCCATCTCTATCTATCTATCTATCTATCTATCTATCTATCTATCTATCTATCTATCTATCTAGCTATCTATCTATCTATCTATCTATCTATCTATCTATCTATCTATCTATCTATCTATCTATCATTTAATTTAGTTTGTTCAGTTGTTTTGCATGTTGGTCACGCATGAAATCGTATTTTTTCGAATTAATTTTATCCCAATTCTGATAACGTAGTGAAGCTGCAGTACTCGATCTTGCAGATACCTCTCACCGTGGTCAGTCTTCAAAACTTTAATCTCCATTTTCACGACGTTTTCAAAAGTATATACTGCTTTACTTACACTGTAAAGTATAGTCGCTCACTAACTGCAGATCCATTACATTTAACTATTGTATCTGTGGTGAAATTCAATGAAACGGATTATGACTTTTGCGTTTTTATCCCTCCGCCCTTGTATATGTGATGCGTGTCGTATGATTGTGTGCAGATTAACATCAAGACGATATTACATCACAGAGAACATGTTTCATTTGTTCCTGACACGTACAAAACTGAGAAACCAAACGTTCGAAGAGAACGGCTTTCATTGCGCTCTATGCTACCTTTCCGCGAGTATACAAGCGTGACTTGTCCATGAAGTCACCACAACAGTAGAAGGCATTCTCTACGAGGTATGCCCTCTTTAACTCTGTGATAACGTTTTCTAGTTTGTATAATACCACGCCATGATATCAATGTGTTTCGCTCAAAACGTGAAAGTCTCCCAATTCGGTAGTTCTTTTTTTCTTGTGACACGTTTTAATGCAGCGTTCTTTTCAACCTATTCATACCGGACTTCCTGTATTTAGTCGGAGATACCGTTTGCATTTATGTTCGTCCAATCAGATGAGATGATCTGAAATGCTGTCCCAGAGGCTTGCAGCTTTTGTTTTCCGTCACTCGCGGTGGAAGGTCACATTGCATCATGGGACATGATGGAGAGTCGTGATCATTATAAAAAAACTGGAGTCATCGTTTGGCAGCGCTTGGGATGAAAGAGTCAGAGAAAACGGCGTGAAAGTGTATGTTGCAGAACCGAGTCTACCAACTCTTCAAGCTGATACACTTGGGTAAGTTTTTGACTCATCACATATTCGCAGAAAATACTTCAATTTAAGGCAAGACTTTTTACCAGCTTCACCCTGAAAGCAGATTTATTAACTTAATGAAATATACACAGGAAAACAATCATTATATTATTGAGAACTAAAGTGAGATTTAGGGATCAAGGAAATAGGCTTTAAATTTATCCCTGTGCACGGACAACTAAATACGTAGTGTGATTAAACCTTCAAAAGAAATCAAAATAATTGTTATACAGCAAAGAACGTGCTTCGTGTAAGAAAGAGGGTATTGGGCTACGTATTTGTTGATATTGCTTTTATTTTGCCTGATAGGAAGTAGAATGATATACGATCAAAGGAAGGATTTTAGGTATTGACCAATTGATTTTTGTTGATTTTGGATTACTTACGAAAAATAGTTTACATTTTGTCTCATCATTTTTACTTGAAATCATAGACCCCTTATCATAGCCTATATTGAAACCAGACCCTGTACGGAATACACATAATTTAAATATCTTTTTGAAAATTAATGCACGTTTTCATTGGATGCAAATATTTTGATGTATGTATATCCTATTTCACAAGTGTGAACAAAGAACTGTTGAAGCTAGAGCAACCAAAGTGGTCCTAGCGAGTCATCAAACTACTCAAACAACTTCATGTCAAGCGTGATACAAAACTATTTGTAGGGAAAGGATCATGATCGTGCCATTATGCAAATATCTCAAACCCATTAAACCAGTTGTCTCACTTTCTGAGATAATCCAACGCAATAAATGCCTGTTATCGTGATGTTGATTATTTTAATCTCCAGCATAGACCAGACAAACTCTATGGCCCGTGTTTCTCATAACATTTCACCGTGTGGCGCACAAGTCACTAGTTCATATCATGCGATGCTCGTTGCAATGGGATTTAGTCTGGACAAGTTTACCTTCTTTAGACATTTATGGCTATCACAATGCCAATGAAAGATGATAGCTCTTAGATTGTTTGAACATGGTATTTTAAAGACATAGCTTGATCATAACCATCCTGTAATCTTTTTTGGCGTTATCATCACGCTTTCATTTTTTATTATCTCATTTTTTTCTCTCTTTTTATCTAATACATTCACATTGCGACTTTCACCTGGAAGTTTTAAAACCTTTGCTAAAGTGTAGAATGTCGCTGCAAATTATATTCTAAGAAAAAATATTAGTTGGTCCAAGATAGGGCGTAGACTTTCAAACGAAACTTCAGCGATTAGCTCATTAGTTAAATGTGAAATAGACAACCATATTTCCAAAGTTTTCTCCTACCTTAGAAATTTCATTGGCTCGAATCAACCCACTGCCAAGCTCTTTTTATACAAAATAAAACCAATAATGGCTTATTCCAGGGGTGAATGTAATATAAAAACAATTTACCTTTAACAAAGAACATGTTTGTTGAAACAAAGCTTATCGAGAAACACAACCCTGAACGAATTCTTCTGTTACGGTATATGTATAAGTATGTCAGAGCAGCAAAACTACTGGGCTTGGAGGAAAAATCAGATAGTAGCGAACAGACATTTGCGAACTATACACAAATGTGCATTTCCCAAACCCATCAGATCACAATCTCAGGTGCAAAAGGGTCAATAGTACGCGATTTGATCCGAAAACAAAGTAGGGGAAGTCGCAAATATGTTCGAACAAAAACTGCAGTCTGCTGAGTTAAAACTTGAAATGGGCAATGTGCTTTGTTTTGTCGATTATTAATATTCCTAGTTAGTAAATCGGTTTGCACAATAGAAACTTGTTAAGAGGATTAAGTTATTTTTCAGATATGGAACTTTTAACGTCGCCCCTAGGCCTGATTAGTTCCTGTAGGCGTGGCTTGAATAATTAATGATGCAAGGTAAATGTAACATGTAAATGTAATCTATTAGTCTTGACGCTCTTTCAACATATGGAAATGATGCTACCCATTACGTTTGTGTGTGTCCGATCTAGGGAAAAAAGCAATTGTCTGTTCAGATATATCCAATAGGTTCCGGGTTTTGAGAGTTAAAGAGCCAAACATTTACTCTGACTTCTATTACTCATTAAGACTTATCCCAAGTGTGTGGGCTTCATTATATCACACTAAAATGCATTTCGGCAATAATTGCCAAGAGGAGTGAACTCGCTCAGATTGGTGTGATCGCATGATAGTTGTGTGATCGCGTCGGCCCACTTGGCAGCCAAAACGCAGCGAATTGTAAATGCGAATAGGAGACGGGAAATAACCGAATCAGCTGAGAATATTTATTGAAACATAAAAAACACCAAACGACTAGTTCAGTGGCTGGTCTTACTACTCACTGTATCTAGAAGCATAATGCTATACCAAAGAGAGCTTGTCTAACGCGCCAAATTACTTAGCCATAGATTTTCGTGAGCAAATTTTGCTGTTTTGCTCGGTATGTCAGTGGATTTTTGATATTAACTCCAAACTAAAATATTCCGGTCATATATTATTTAATAATAATCTTAAAATCTCCTCTGCCATGCTATGATTCTCTTCGTTGAAAATTTGAAGAACGCAAAAAGATTACGCTGCCTATGTTTCCCCCTTGTCCGACAATGACGTAGATTTGATGATGGCTCTCTTTCTGCACTCTCGTTGACCACTAAAATCGTTAAAGAAATTACTTTTTTTGTCTAGCGGCGGACATTTTGATCAACAATACGTGGAATTGAAAATCTGGAACGATGGGTGTCATTTTTGTGATGACAATTCAGCGGAGAGCCAGCTTTCATCTATCCTGTAAATTTGTGGAGGGATAGGGCTCATCTGCGCATGCACACTTCGCCGTGTTTAACGACGTCACTTCCATGAAGTGTAAAAATTATTTAACTTACAGGTGTGGCAAATTTATCAAACATACGAAAGGAGTATATGTTTCTCGTGGTATCAAACTTTGTCAGTTTTTCAACGTGTTCATGACTTCAACCCCAATGCCAGGTAAATAGGTCCAAAATCACCTATGGAAACAATGGGTTTAGTCCAAAATATGGTGGTAACAGGGTTAAATCGGATGAAAGTCATCTCCCTTAGCGCTGCTTGTGTTGGTTCGTTTGAAAGAATGATTGAGCTTATGTATTTTCAAGCAAAACTGGGCTGAAAGCCAAAAACTCTCTACTGACTACTACATCTATCAAACCTGAGAAAGTTTGAAGAAAACGTTTTTTGTGTTATGAGGGCGAAAAAGTTGAAAACAAGCCTTGGACTTATGTGATTCTTTAACATTTGTCTGTTCATTAAACCGGAATAATTAAAATGAGCAATGTATTTCAAAGGCATTGAAAGTGACAAAGTCGCACATTTAAAAAAAATCTTGCTTACATTTCTGTTCGCGCCAGAAATTAACCATACTCTGCGCTTAATGCTTCGTATTGAGGCAATTAGAAACCTACCCGGACAGAGATATATCGCAGCTCTGCTAAGCTGTCATGGTTATCTATGTCATTTCACTCAAAGCGATCCTTTTCTGCATGTACTTGTAATCTCTCCATGCAATTACAGTATCAGTCGTCAGTCGGATTTGCTTTTGTAACCGATCTTAATTCTGTAATACCATCATTATAACGGAATGATCGGAAATACAATACTTTCTGAAAGTTAACGTTTTAATATTTAAGATTGAGTACGGATCGGAAATCGCTTCAGGTAATCCAAGAAATAACTAGCATGGTTTCTGGCGACTGATTACAAATCACATCCACAGACTTATACTACTCCGTAATGTGGCAAAATTTTATAGTGTTTCTCCTACCCAGCTGATAAACTTAAGTATCCCTTGTTTACAGCATGCATACTAACGAGACAATCACTTTCTATCGCTAAAAATGGACAATGTTATCATGCTAAATTTGTGAAAATATGATAATTCGTTTTTGATATAATAACACTATAAACCATTTCTTCTTTTTAAAACAAAAAAAAATGATCACACTCTATTGTTAATTTTTCCATATTGCTTAATTAATATGATCCTCAAAAACATGATGATTTAGAAATTTGCAGAATTTCAGGAGTGGTGAATCCCACCGAAAATATATGTTTGGTAATAGATTAATAATGCAAAAAGCTATCACTGGTCGATTTCTTCGCTGCAGGACGCCGGAGAAAAAGACAGATTTGAATGGTCCTCGAACAAATATCTGATGACAATATAGTTTAGTTTATTTATTTCCCTGTTTGTTTGTCTCTTTGTAACCCCTTCCAAAATTAAGTATGTTGAAAAGAACCATGTATCAAGTATTTTACCAACGTGTTCACCCAATGAATGCAAAGCTCAGTTTATTTGTCCATGCATTGCAGTTTGTCAAAATGGCGGATTCTGGGGACGACAAGAAAATTATAACAAAAACAAAGACTTTTACTTAAAATGGATTTTCTATGCACTACAAGATGCATAGTAGCGTTGCTTGCAGAGAAAAGCAAAATCGTCAAACGTTCGAAACAAATGGCACTGAATTTTTCCGTGATTTGACAAAATTAATTTTCCATAAATGTTATCGTATCTTCAAAGAAACGAGCCTCGATCCTCTCTCTTCACCCTGGATGATGTAGAAAATATACGATAGATAAATTGACTATCTCCTGCCAGGGAGGGGCGTTCTGTACACGCAAGTCAAACAGTAACGAAACTTCAGTCTTTTCGTTTAGCTGACACCAAATATGGTTCGTACATTTTTGTTGGCGGTATCGTGATCCATTCGTGACAGTACTTCAACTACCATGAGGGTGGAAAAGGTTTTACGCGATGTAATCGCGGCCAATGCATTGTGTACCTCATGCGCAGTTCTGTGATATGAAACGCAAGGAAGAGCGATTAGAATTTGATACCAAAGGATGCAAACAAGACTATGTTACGGTTCATTTGTTCTCGAATTACTGAATACATTATTCATGGTCAATTCCAGTATTTCAGGACGTAAATGTCAGTACCTGAATTTTTCTCTGAGAGAGAGAGAGAGAGAGAGAGAGAGAGAGAGAGAGAGAGAGAGAGAGAGAGAGAGAGACAGAGAGAGAGACAGACAGACAGACAGACAGACAGACAGACAGACAGACAATGTGAGTTTGACAGAGCATGGCAGGGACAGATACAGAGAAAGGGACAGACACAGACTAACAGAAACAGATAGACTAGCAGACAGACTGACAAATGGACACAGAGACATACACTGCTACAAGTGCCGCAAGTGTCTTTTCCTTTGTATAGACATAAATGTCGTATATTGCTTATAATCACTCTGCATCGTGAAAAATTGCTAACACACAAGAAATCTGAGACATTGAATCACATTTTGCCAATAATACAGACAGAAAATGATGGCGTAAATATTTCGTGCACCTCTACCTCCACTGGCTGCTCACTCAATCATCAGAACTCATGATGCCCCGCGAAGTTTCATTTGACATTTTATTTCCTGTTCTGGCATTATTCGTGTTCATGGTTGAGTTCAAGAATAATTTTACTTTGTCACGGTACAAAAAACGAGGCATCAAATAGCGATCCTGCTGCTTTGACTTGAATTTCATGTGCACAGTCACCATGGAAAAGTGAAAGTCCTGCTCAGACCAAATAAAAAATATGTATGTTTCGGGTAATCCAACCTACCCTATTTAAAACCCATCGACCCTTAACTTTTTTTCTAATCTTCAAAAATCACGCGTGATTTCGCGAATTTTGCCGTTTTTTGAAGGATCACAGTGAAGTAAAACTAAGAACTGAAACAGGAGTTCCCGACCAACCTATCATATTTCCTGAGGGTTTATTAACGGAAACACAAGTTTTTTTTCTCGCGCCCTGCAGGTAAAACTTGCAAAACTAGAGTCGATGACGTAAACTCCAGTTTGTGCAGGCAATTACGTCATCACTGTGTCCATGTGTAACCGTACACGTATAGATAGAACATTAGGAGGAATTATAACACGCCACATGCTCATTTCCTGTCGCAATTCGCTAGAATACGTCACGTGACGAGAAAGTAGATACGTCTAGTCCCCATCGGATTGACAAAAGTGACGTCAGAGGGTATTTTTTGAAAAGCTATTTCCCTAGGGAAATAGTCCTGACCAAATTTGGAAAAGTGTCTGGTCACGTGACCGTGGTGTCGTCTGCAGCTTTGCAACAATGGCGGTTGACTGGAACGTGATGTGCGTTCGGGATACGTGACGACACAATCTCTAAAACAGATTTTCCAACATTTTCCAACATTCCAAAAGCGTAGGAACTTGAACAGCTCATCGACGGAAAAGATTAAAGTGCAACTAAAGATGTCGTTAGGTATGCTTAGAATATTTTTTGAAAGAAAGTGGTACTACCACGTACAACTGAAACCGCTGTGGAAACATCGCCCAGTAAAATAATATTTAATATTAATAATATTGGGTTCTTATATAGCGCACATATCCACAAGTACATGTGATCAAGGCGCTTTTACAATTATTATTACCCCTGGTCACTGGACCTAATATGATACCACTCAACTCCCTTATAACACATGTGCAGCCAATAAGCGCAGCAGAGCTAAACACACACATTACAACCACTGTCCTACCAGGTACCCATCACTCCTGGGTGGGGAGAAGCAATGAGAATAAAGTGTCTTGCCCAAGGACACAACACCACAGCCATGCCGGGGCTCGAACTCGCCATCCTTTGATCGTGAGTCCACTGCTCTAGCCACTGGCCCATGATGCCTCCTATAAGTAAACTTGTTACAATGGATTGTTGTGGTGCAAAATATCAAAACACATTAAAAACTATATAACAATACAACATGAGCATGTGGTGTGCTATAAAACACCTATCGCCTGGTCTTTATTCGGGCTATAGCGCTCGTCCATTGCCCCTCGTGGCCGTGTGTTACCAGAAACACATCGCTATACCCCTCGGCCTACGGCCTCGGGGTAATAGACGGGCGCTATAGCCCTCATTACCAGGCAATAGGTGTTTACTAGGGGCTGCAGAACGTCTATGTTGCATACGTATATTTTTGAAGATAGATTCTCGGGGACTTGAAACTGTGATCTTTTTACACTATATAAAAATTACTACATTTATTATCCTAATTCTCTGTGTTCCAGATACCAAACGTCTTTCTGTCTCAAAAGAAAAATGATTCCGAACAACAACACCACATCCTTGGCTGAAGAATCACTCGATGAGTGGCGCCACACGACTGTCTACGATAACATGGTCAGGATTTTGATAACATCCGTCGGGTTTATCGGAATTCTGAACAACACGCTCGTTTTTCTCGTCGTGGCCCGTGTCCGGACCCTGAGATCCCTGTCCAACTTCTACGTGATCAGTCAGGCAGTTATAGATTTTGTCTGTGCGTCTGTCGTCTTCTTCTTGCATCTGATTCCAGTCTTTGAAGTACCTGGTGGCATAGCGGGAGAACTTCTGTGTCGCCTGTGGGTTTCAAGATATCTGATGTGGGCCAGTTTTAATGCTTCGACCTACAACCTGATGACGCTGACCATGGAGAGATACTTCGCTATACTCTATCCATTTGAATACGTAGCGTATTTTAACGTTAAGAAAGCCACTGTTCTCCTTATCGTTGTGTGGACATTAGCGTTCACGTTCAGTTCATATGCCCTGGTACTGATAGAACTGAAAGATGGTTATTGCGCACGTACAAGTTTGGGGACAGTATCGCATATGGTAATAGGTGTTTTGTCTTTTGTTGTTCAGTATCTGATACCTATGTGCTGTATGTTATTCGGTTATATCCGCATAAGCATGGCCCTGAGCACCAAGATGACGTTGCCACCCCAGCCACAACCATCCACAACGCCCTCAAACGACCGCCGTGGGACGTCTGAAACGAGTCACCAAGACCCTTCGATGTTAAGAGCACGTCGAAACGTCTTTAAAACACTGTGCATTGTTTTCATCGCATTTGCCATCTGTTTTTCTCCTAACCAGATCTTGTTTTTGCTGTATAACCTTAACAGCGGGCTGGTCTACAATGAACGCCTCACGATGTTTACCATCATTCTAGTGTACTGCAACTGTGCTGTGAACCCTGTCATTTATGCATTAAAGTACCGACAATTCAGGGCGGGTCTGAAGGTGGCTTTCTGTTTTAGCAACAGTGTAGCTCCGGATACGATTACTGCTGAAGCTAGCCCCTGATTTGCGAAAATGTCGATCGAGGAAGAAGTGCCGTGGAATAGAGGAAGAGGATATCAGTAACAATATAAGGAAAACATTGTCTATAATGTGATTTGTTATCCAACTCACCTTATTCGTTCACTTGATCGATTTTTTAAAATTGCCTCGCTGTAAAGTTCTGACAAATATGTTTAATTCCTAACTCCTGTAATGATGTTCTTCGGCGCCCTGTACAATGAGACATTTTATTCCTTATACCTTTAGCCTTCCGACCGAAATTACTAATTCATAAGTGAGTACCGAGAATAAAAATCTATAATATTCTGTCGTATTGTGATCAAAGTGATTCTCCGGAGTTTTGAAGATATCAGTGAGAACATTTGGGTTGGTATTTATTATGATAGTCCTTGATTCTGTTTGCCAAAACTTTAATTCTGTAATCTCCGCAAGTTTCAGATGAACGCTTTGTGAAAAGTAACCGTGACAACAGGAATGACGAGATCAAATTTCCATGGAAGCTCTAAGCTTATCGTTCAAGTACGTAAGCTTTGTTGGAGGTTTATTATATGTATGTATGTATGTATGTATGTATGTATGTATGTATGTATGTATGTATGTATGTATGTATGTATGTATGTATGTATGTATGTATGTATGTTTATTGTAGATACATTCTGTGTAGTATGTGGGCATCAGTAACTGAACCTCAGTGTAATAATAGAATATACGCACCTACGACTAATATGTTTAAATGATCACATTAGGTGAGGACAGCATAATGTAGAAGAAGGGTAATTACTGATAATGTTGTAAAAGTTTTGCTTGGCATAGTTGATGAAAGGTGTCAAGAATTGTTGAAACGGTCAACAATTGTTCCCGAAGTTGCACACAAAAGGATTACATGTACGAATATCACGCTAGTTACAATTTGTAGAGTAACGAATACAACTGTGGTTTCGATGTTACTTGTTTGACGTGAGCCATCCATACCATTGTGATGTTAGTTCTAAGTATAAGGGTAATACCTATGTCTGTGACGTCATGGCCCGTAAAAGGGTAATAACAACGGCTGCCGTAAAAATGGCCCGGCAGGTTAAACGTGTCGAGTAAAGTTGTTTATATGACTCATGCCTCAGTAATAATAAAAATATACATGTATCTAAAATGTAAAGGAGAAACATTTTGAGAAAGTAAGGCTTTTTGAATAGAAATCAGCTTCTGTGCTTTCCCAAATAATGTTAAGACAAAGGATAACTTCAGTGTATTGAATGTGTAATAAGAATTATTTTGCATTTGCTACTATTTCTACTACTTCCAAAACTACTACTACTACTACTACTACTACTACTACTACTACTACTACTACTTATTATTATTATTATATTATTATTATTATTATTATTATTATTATTATAATATAAAAACTATTTCTTAACATTTGGTGATATTGCACTTGATTTCAAGTGCACAGGCTTTACATATACTATATATACAGTATTGATAATTATATCATACCAGTGTATTGATGGTGCAAATACAGAGATCTGATTGGTCGAGACGCGAAAAGAACCGTGGTATATTGGCGATATACCACGGCTGCCATACGCGCGAGCTCTCGGCTTGAGCTAAAATCCGTTTATGACATTCCAAGCAAGAATTTCAATACACTGGTATGATATAATAGCATTAAGTCACACCCAGCGACGGTATACCACTCGATTTTGACCAGTTCACATTATATATGCACTCGCTATCGCTCGTGCATATATATCAAGAACTTAGTCTGGCAGCCAGTGGGGTAAACCTTGCTTTGTGGTCTTAAGTTTTTTCTTGGTGGATTTCGTTTGTCAAGACCACCAAAAAAAAGAAGTTAATTACTGGCCCTCTGTCAGCATTGAGCAATTTGAGAAAATTAGCATAATCAAAATGGCCGCCAGCTTATTACACTTGTATGAGAAAGAAGACTCAAATGGCTTTATACATGTTGTAACTTTGTTTTTCTCGTTTAATCACCAAGCAGTTGCTGACGGAAAACTGGAACATAAATATTTGCATATATTATTTGAATGACATGCTAATTTGCATAATTTCAAGATGGCGGCTAGCTGTAAACATGTCCGGCAGCCAGCTGCCAGTGGGGTAAACCTTGCTTTGTGGTCTTAAGTTTTTTTCTTGGTTGATTTCGTTTGCCAAGACCACCACAAAAAGAAGTATAACTACTGGCCTTATGTCAGCATTGAGCAATTTGAGAAAATTAGCATAATCAAAATGGCCGCCAGCTTATTGCACTTTGTATGAGAAAGAAGACTCAAATTGCTTTATACATACTGTAACTTTGTTTTTCTCGTTTAATCACCAAGCAGTTGCTAACGGCAAACTGGAACATAAATGTTGGCATATATTATTTGAATGACATGCTAATTTGCATAATTTCAAGATGGCGGCCAGCTGTAAACAATTCGTTGTTAAGCGTAACTCTACATTATTATCATTTACTGTACTTTGTGCAGTTATTTTAACACAGTAGCTTTTACATCAGTTTTAATAGTTGCACGTACATAAACTTCTTTTTCTGTTGCAAATTTAATGTTGATAATCAGACATATAAGCAACCGACTAGTTTAGCCTTCGCCCATTGTCGAGTACTTGTCTGTTTACTGGTAAAAAGATATAAACTGATGCGGACAGTGTTCTGGTAATTGTGTTTCACTCTCCCAAGAGACTCTGTTATGTTTCTAAGTAAGTTAGTGATCGTTATGCTTTGACTAAAACCAACCTGAGTTGTGATTTTCTAACCGAAACAATGATTAAGTAAGGTGGGAACTGTTTCCTAGCTCGACTATCAATGCATTTGATGTACATTTAAGGAAAACGTTGTGATTTACACTACTTTCGAGGTTGATATTGAATCTGCTGACATCACATTGAATCCATGATCAGTCACACTTTGTGTATCAGAAAAAGACTATGGGTTTGGAGTACAATAACTTATAGAAGATATTTCCAAGTTACTCGGGTTCTCTAAAGGTAAAAAGGGGAAGGCGGCTCACCATACTATATTTGGGGATGTTCAATTTTTCCCTATGTTACTCTTAAATGTGTATTTGGGGGGGGGGGGGAAATTATTTTTTGATGTACTATGACGATTCGTCGTTCGGTCTGTGGTGTCAAAAATCATTTGTGATCCATTTTAACGTGCATTCGAAACTCTGAAAGGTGAGTTCTTCTTCAGTATCTTAATATTGTTATCCTTATTTTGTTCGTGTATGACCTCCAGAATTACATTTGTTCATTAAGTAACGAAACTATTACTGATATATTTGGATCTGAATCCCATCCAGTGTGAGATTGTATTTTTGTATTGTCTGTGTATGGCCTGTTTTCCTTTGGATGTTGTTGAACCCTCTTGTTCTTTACTTATATGTTCATTCGGGGTTTTTTCTCTTTTTCGTTGATCCTTTGCGTTGATTTTGGCTCTTACTACAAGTAATTCATCTTTTAAGTTTTGTTTCTCTTGTATGCTATTATTGGTTTTTTCATGGAACAAAAGCTGAAGACGTTCATCGCTTTTAATTATTTTCCATTTCATCGTTAGTGCTATTATATCGATTGTTCTAATTTGTGGACTGTATTTGGTTGCGTATGTATATTAGTTTTGTTATTATTGATTTTCCCTAGTTTGAGGTACGATTCGCACTTTGTGTGTCCAACTTCCTTTTTCTGATTGTGCGATTTACGTGGTCTTATAACCTTGTTTTTGTTTTGTTTTTGTTTTTTGTTGAAATTCAACTTTCTTGTCAAAGTCTTGGTATTATTATATGTTGTTACACGGGCATATCTCAGCAATTTACCTTAATTAACCAGTCAAAATACCTTTTTGGGTCGCACGAGTTTCTGGCTAGATATTGAAATGGTCAGTTATTTTGGTGTGAGTTTTTGTGTCGAGAATTCTCCCTTTATTGTATCGTTGACTTTGTAAATCATTAATGACACTTTGAGGAGAATACTCTATTGTAAATTTGAAAGTTCAGTGTAACTTCTTGATGTTAGCCATAAATTCAAATTCAGCTCAGTTTCTGTTCCCGTATAGACCATGAAAACATCATGTCTGAATCGTTTCCAAAAGGAAAGTCTGCTTTTGTGTAGTTTAATGTCCTCAGTTTCAAGGTTGTAGAATGTTGTATCAGCGATTTCCGGCGAAACTGGTGAACCCAGGCTACAGCCACAAAACTGTTGATAGACGTTTCTGTTAAATCCAACCGTGTTATGTTGCAGAAATATTGTTAGTCATTCTTTAGTGGAACGCTTCGATCTTTTCTTTATATTTACAGCTGTAATTGATATTTGAAACTGAATCAAGTGCGTTTGTGACAGCTTGCTTCAGTTTATGGAGTATTTGTGTACATCGAGATTACATCCAGAGTGACTAGTAATGCATTATGTTGTATTGTTATCTTGCTTAGTTTGTTGGTAAAGTCCGATGCGTCTTTAATATTGGCTGGTTTTGTACCATCAGTTTTAAGAAATAGTCTATCTTATGTATTCCGATATTTTGTGTGTTGGGCTAGAGCAGCCATAAATAATTTGGACCATGACGACAAATGAATTTTGCTGATGCTGGTGACTTTTTTGAATTTTTGGAGTGGATACTGCGTTGGTGTGCATATTATGTGTATTCAAGGGATCATGATATTTGAACGTATCATTTGTCTATTTGTTTATTTTAGTACATGTCCGTGTAGTTTTCTGGTTGTGTTGTCGCTGTCATTTACATGCGCTTTTGTATCGTAATCTCTTTTGGCTTAAAAGTCTGTGACTTTCTTCAATGTAATCTGTTTAATTTGATATTTCTATTCCATTTCCCCTGTCTTTATCGAATGGTTTTATCGTAATGTTATGGTTCAATTCGATAGTGTTTAATGGCATTTTTTCTGCCTATATTAGGTAGATTTGGTTGTATTGAAATGAATTTCGGAATTTTCCAGGAATAAATTTTAAGCTTCTATTCAATGTTATTTCAGGAGTTATCACAATTGGAACTAATTTGGGATAATTGGATGGTGACGTAATGTCGATTGAATCTTCAAATGTAATCTAATCTGTTTTTCTTTTATATTACACACTTGTTTAATGAGTAATTTGCGATACTACAACATTCAGCTATATGGCACCGAACATGTACACTTTTCAGAAATTCGCAAAATATGAAAATCCAATTATCCCAAATTAGTTCCAATTGTGCTGTTTATATTCCGAGAGATATTTTAATACATTTAGTGTTCTTAGGGATTTGTATTTGGTACGCCTGTTTGCGTCTTATTTTTGTTTGTTTCTTTAATTAATTCTTTTCTTTTGCTTCCATTATCAGAGAAGATTTCCTCAATCTGTTAAATTTTCTCTGTGTGTATTTTGAATATGATGGCGGCCTGGCCATCGTATTTCAATGGTAGTTCTTTGGCTGAAAAATTTGGTGGCCCTGAAAAAGAGCCCTTTGGTTTGGTTTGGGGAAGTAGTTTTTTGTACGTAACAACTTATATTTTGAGTTTATGTGTAAGTTGTTATTTGACTTCTTCTTCGAAACGTCCGAGGAGCTTCTTTGCTTGTTGTATTTGGTCTCTTTCTGTTAGAGATTGTATTCCTTGTAAGACTGTTGTGGTATTTTCGTTTGCCAGTTATTAGACCGGTTATATTTGTGTTCGGGCACGTGTATAATGTTGAGAGAGCTGTATGAAACACGGAGCCTACTTTTACCTCGTTGTAAACTTTTTGCTTCGCCATAGTGTCCCAACACTGTGTCCAAAATTATAGAAGACGAAAATATAAAACATATTACGAGTAACATAGGAAAACACTGAATATCCGCAAAAGTAGTATGGTGTGTGGAGCTGCCTTCCCCTTTTCCGCACCAATTCATTTAGCATTCACTGTAGCATTGTTTATAATCTACTTTGGTACAGTTCAAGCTTTCCTATAAAATTTGGTTTATGTGTTAATTTATGCAAATGAGTATTTAAAAATGAGTATTTAATTTATTCATCTATGATTACTTACCTTTTTTTAGTTGAAGCACTAATAGAAATGTGCTTTAACTAGCAGACTTTAACAATATAAAGCCTACTTCTACTGCTTCCAATGGTAATTTGTGATAATTTTGTGTTAATTTCTGCAAATTAGTATTTAAATTTATTCATCTATGATTACTAACCTTTTCTAGTTGAAGCATTAATAGAAATGTGCTTTTACTAGCAGACTTTAACAATATAAGCCTACTTCTACTGCTTCCAATGGTAATTTGCGATAATTTTGTGTTAATTTATGCAAATTAGTATTTAAATTTATTCATCTATGATTACTAACCTTTTCTAGTTGAAGCACTAATAGAAATGTGCTTTTACTAGCAGACTTTAACAATATAAAGCCTACTTCTACTGCTTCCAATGGTAATTTGCGATAATTTTGTGTTAATGTATGCAAATTAGTATTTAAATTTATTCATCTATGACTACTACCTTTTTTAGTTGAAGCACTAATAGAAATGTGCTTTTACTAGCAGACTTTAACAATATAAAGCCTACTTCTACTGCTTCCAATGGTAATTTGTGATAATTTGGCGGCCATTTTGTTTATGCTAATTATCTAAAATTGCTCAATAATGACAGAGATCCAGTAACTATTTATTTCACTTTGGTTATCTTGACTAGCAAAATCCGGTTTAAACAAAACTTAAGACCCTAACACAAGGTTCGGGACAAAAGTGGGTTTGGCTGCCGGACTAACTGGTCAAAATCTCGTGGTATACCATCGCTGGGTGTGCTTTATTTCTTAAATATCACATCCGGCCAATTTGGCTTAGGAGACACTAATTCAACTTATAGATAAACAAATAAAAGCTACCGTTATTTTAAGAACAATAAAAAGTCAGTTACTGTTAAATACTTATGAGAGACTTTTAATATTTAGTACCTCTGTAGACTTTACTTTGCGTGTATATCTCATCATTTGCCTCAGTGATGTATTTTTCATTTTAAATTAGTTATATAACTTTTTAGTTAACCATATATCGTACATGGCACGCATATTTCCGTGCAATAACCAACAAGACTTAGGCACACTACTTGACAGATATCCAGTTGCCACATTTGTACACTTCTTGACTTTGAGAATTGATTCTCTTAAGTCTTAATCCCTCGGGAGATTAAGCCTTTTTCAATCTGTTGATCCTTCATTGTCTGACATCGATATTCCACTCTTCATAACATACATTTCTTATACAAAACCACACCAAGCGATTGTATACCACGAGATTTTGACCAGTTTACGACGATAGCGAGTAGATATATGAAGTGAACTGGTCGAAAAACACAGTGGTATACCCGTTACTCAGGTGTTTTTTTTGCTTTTATATCAAAACAGTACATTGAAATTCTAGCGTGAAACGTCAAAAAGGATTTCTTTTTCTCTATGGCTGAGAGCTTGCGTGCATTCACACCGTGCCCTATTGCAAATAAAGCACGCTTATTTTCACGTCTCGATCAATCAGATCACTTTATTTGCACCAGCGGTATACTGGTATAATATCGTTTAGCAATTAATGTACCCCCTCCCTGCCTATAATGGACGAAAGAAAACTTTGCACGACATATATAATGTACGAGGCGAAGCAGAATACATTATGGAGTGCAAAGTTTGCTTGGGTCCATTATGGGCAGGGATGGGGTACATTATTGCTATCATTTGATATTTTTGGTGATGCCGGTGAATTTGTAGAGGTCGAAAATATCTGGGGACACAATGCTAGATAATCGGATACATTATCATTTAATAATCTGAGGGTATGACGTCACAAACTTCACCGGTATTGACGTAACTATAATTACAATCATCAATATCCGCACGGCAGGTGGGTGTAAAAACGAGATTTGGGCACAATGTACGACATCGAGCACGAGCCGCTAGGCGAGTTCATTTTAGAGAGAATTTTACCAGGTTTTACAAAACGAATTTTACAAAATTTGTCGCTTACTCGACCGTAACAGTGAAATTGAAATAGACAAAAAATACATCTGTGATATAATGAAGCGCATTTCGAGTATCAAGATGTCAATAATCATGTTTTTATTACTTAATTCTTCCGTTTAACTAATCACCATTTTTTTCGGCATTTTTTTCGGAAGAGATGTATATTTTTGATGGCCCCTTTTAACTTTAGTATATTATATTCTGCTTAAAAAGGTATGAGCTTTCGTCCAATCAGAGCAACGCGCTAGTGTACTTGACTTACACTTACGAAATATAATAATTTATGATTTGCTAAGTCATCTGAAAAAAAACAACGCCATTGAACGAGTAACGGTATGTAATTTTTATCATTAACAGGTATATTTTCGCGGCTAAAACTACTTGTACTTTATCGTCTTTGTGCACTTGAATATTTGTTTTTGGAATAAGCATATTAACATTCACAACTGCCACAATAGGTTGCTAATACTTGAAGAATTTCCGCATTCCTATGATTATATTGAATATACTCATATGTTATTGTAGTTCGAATTTTTACACTACAGCAGTATTTAACTCTCAAGAGGCTTATCGCATTCAAAGTAATGGCACTTTTCAAATAGTTGGCACTTATTTTAAGGGTACTTAAAGCTTACAGCGTGTACAGTTACCAACGCTCGAAAAAAAATCATTTCTATTTGCAAACAAGGTTCTGGGAATGGAAGGTCTTGACCTATACGGGGTCGTTTAAACGTCTATGTATTCACTTCCAAGGATACAGTATGGAAAAGCTTTGCCGTTTAAAATAATTTTATTTAAGTTGTCCATTTGTACTTACAGGGAGGCATTAGGTCATTGAAATTGTTTTATCGTAAAGTTACGGCACACACTGAACTACTTATTAAGATATTATTACACTCTTGGACGCATGTGTTTGGCTATCCACAATTGACTTTTATTATAAAACTGCTACATAAAACACGATTGGAACTAATTTGGAATAATTGGATGGTTAAGTGATGTCGGTTTAATCTGAAAATGTTAGCAAATCTGCCTTTCTTTTCAATTTATACTCTTGCTTTTATGAGTAATTTGTAATATTGCAACATTCAGCCTTAGAGCACCTAAGACTTTTGAGAAATTTGAAAAATATGGAGATCCATCTATCCCAAAATAGTTCCAATCGTGTTAATTAAAGAATAAAAATACTATAACCGGCTTGACAAACAACTTTGACACATTATTTATCGATGGAGAGATTATGTTTTTTATGAAATATATTGTGCATTAATGTGTTTATTCAATATTTCTTTTTCACTGATAATGTACTTATCTTTCATTCCATCAAATTACCGAAATACTTCAAATAATTCAATAATATTTTCTTATTTGAATTTTCTTCAACATTTCTGGCATATATCAAGGTCCAAAAGGTTCAAAATTCAAGTTTTAAATAATTTACAGTTAGTGTATATTATATCGATTAACCTTTTGCGTGTGATTCCTTTTTATGTCAACAGAAATATCTCATTATGATAAATGATGTTACTAAAGATAAGTAATAAACTTTCTTAAATGCGCAACTTGCTGTGCAATTCTGGTTCAAGTGATGATTGGAATCAGTCGTGCCGTAGTTGAAAAAGTCGAGCGATTTCTTTGTCATGAACTATTATTGTTACTTAATACGAAGAATATGTTGGTGCAGCGCCCTCTTAAACAACTAGAAGTGATGTCAGATGTTTCGAAGGTTGGACGATATTGAACAACTTAAAGAATGTGGTATAAGTAATTTATTTTCGCCAACTCTTCTTTCAAACAATAAACGCTCTTCTTATCGAAATATGATAATTGTAGAGACTATTATTGGTGAAAGCAAAGCAAAGCAAAGTACTCCCTGATCAGTACTGTGGTGTGTCTATAAAATCTATAATTTTGTCACATGGCGTATGTTACCCATAAAGTGATGCGAAATTCTCTTTCGATCGATCAAATAAGGTTACACTCAAAAATGAAAAAGGGAATGGCAAACGTTATATGGATCCATATATACTCTATAAACAACGACAAATACACCAATTCAACATTATTTCCTTTGTGAAAAGCGATGTCCAACGGCCTTAAACACTGCATTTGATAAATATATATTATATGGTGTGTGCGTACCTGGATCCGAATCCATTCTACCACGTGACGCATCTCTAGCGGCGGTCGACATCTTGATGGAAGTGCCTTAGGCAGGATAATTTCTTTATACACCGATACCAATCGAAAATTCCTGGCAGTTTTCGAGGCAATGGCTGACAAAAACTTGTGCTGAAATATGCTCTGAAAATGTTGGAAAAGAGTACATTGTCGAATTGTCTCTTTGTCAATGCGGCATCTTCATTTCACCCTTTGGAACTTTAAACTGTAAATCTAAAGAACGGTAAACTATTCAAAGAATAAATGCTTTGTTGAAATCATCTTAGAAGTCGTAGCTTGTGCTTGATCACGATTTATGTACTTTTGTTAGGGTTTGATTTCAGTATATAATCGGTCTATCCATGAGAGTTTTCCCGACAAAGTGGAAGAAACCTTTGGTTGTACCTATACACAAGAAGGGTATAAAAACTAACGTTAGAAATTATCGCCCAGTGTCCCTCTTATCAATTGTTTCGAAAATGTGTGAGCAAATGATATCAAGACATGTATATAACCACGTAAAGTGTGTTTTGTCTGAACAACAGCATGGTTTTTTGCCTGGGCGATCATGTGAATCTAATCTATCTGTCTTGCTTAATGAAGCTCGTATTGCTGTTAATAAGGCAAGACAGTTGGATGTTATATATACAGATTTTTCCAAAGCATTTGACAAAGTGAATCATAAATATTTAGTTTACAAACTTAGTAAGTAGGGAATACAAGACGCCCTCCTTGACTGGTTTAGTAGCTACCTAACTAATAGATCCCAGGTAGTTAATGTTAAAGGGTGTAGATCAGACCCTGTCTTAGTTAAATCAGGGGTTCCGCAGGGGTCACAACCGGGACCACTGTGTTTCATTCTTTATTTAAATGATATGGTAATTTTAAATGTGGATCCTTAGGCTTTGCAGATGATCTGAAGTTGTTTAAGATAATACATAGTGTGAATGACTGTTCAATGTTACAAGAAGATATTAATTACATGTCCACATGGTCTGAGAAATGGAAAATGCACCTTAATTATGCCAAATGTGTAGTACTTCGTCTTTCATTGAAAAGATTGCCCATTGAGAGGGATTATAATATTGATGCTCACAACTTGAAGACTGTTTATAGTTACAGTGACCTAGGCGTGACACTAGACACACAGTTAACTTTTTCAACTCACGTTGTCATGTTTCCATTGTCACTGATGCTCGAAGACTACTTGGCATGCTAAAAAGGTTTGGCAAAAGGTTGTCGGTGGATGCATTGCTCGTGGTTTACAAAACCTTCATTAGAACTAAACTCGAGCATGCATCAGTTGTTTGGAACAGCATTGACAAAGTGTACTCAGACAAACTAGAAGCTGTACAGCGTAACTTTGTTAAATATTTGTGCTATCTTGTAAAAGTAAGGTTTGATGATTATTCATATGATGATCTGTGTGTTATGTTTAATTTACCAATGCTGTCTAAAAGGCGCACTTATTTTGACCTTGTTTTTCTTCACAAATCAATTCATGCCCTTCTTGATTGCCAACCAATTATTAATTTACACATTCCTGGGCGATCAACTAGATAGAAAAGGACATTTCATGAACCTGGTGGTAGAGTTAAATTTACTAGCAATTCACATTTTAATCGCATTCCAAGGCTATATAAAATTTTTATCAATGTCTGCCAATTTTTAATATTTCTGTTTCGAGTTTTAAAAGAAAAGCTAAAAGCGTTTGTTTTTGATTTTTTACTTTGTCCTCGTTGCATGTCATTTGTTTTAACTAGCTTTCTTGTCCTGTAACATCATGTTATTTGTTTTTTTACTAAAGTCCTCCTGTAAGTGCGGATGTATATGGTTTCTGAATTTACTGTATCATATCTGTGTTGGAGTTCAAAATAAATAAATGAATAAAAGCGACAGAAAGACATTCGTCGGTAAATTTTTTCAGCTGCCACCGTAACTCTACTGTATTTTTATCGTGAAGCTTGGAAACACGTTCACGAGACATTGAAGCATGACAATTTACATTTCTGAGAAACTATGCCCTCTAGCGTTTTGTGTTCATAATTATGACTATTATATAGACAAGGCCAGAAAGACAAAGGCCTAAATCCCTTGTTCTCGCATTAGTGCGTTCTTCTCCAAGTAAACATTTCGTTAGTTTGAATGTCTGCATTGTGTTATATTCAACTCAAGGAGATGACTGGTGATGTAGCAGTGTCGTCTCCCGATGTATTGGGCAAATGAGGCTGCCTTTAAGGTAGAAGGCGCCGTGGGGAGAGATATTAGGACTCTAAAACTTTTTCAATTCTTTTCTAATCTACCACTTGTTAATTTTAAAGATCTTGGTTTAAGGAAACTTTTCACCGATTTAGTTTTTCGAGATTCGAAAATTTTATTTTTCTCAATAGAGTTAACGCAGGGGTGGCGGCCGTTTTGAATATCGTTTTTAAACATCGGTAAATCTTGGGTTATTTGTTTCTCTGGTACCCCTGATTTTTATTCTTGATTTTGAAAGACAATGGTTGAAAGATTCCTTAAGGAAAGTTTGAGCAAAGTTTAAGTCTTTCACTTTCGAGGCGCATACTACCTTAATGGAGTTTTGTGAGTGGATTTGGAATAGAACGACAACACGTTCTCAGGGTAAGAAACTGAAATCATGGTTACCGAAGGGAACAAGTCAGACACCTCAATGTCGCATCTGTTTTTCGAAAAATAATGTGATCAAAACTCCCTTTGCGGCGTACGGTTTGCTGCTTTTGATTACTTCGCTTAGAAAATCAATTTCCGAAGTCCATCATCTGCCGCTACTCTGGCGAGAGCTGGTATTCTTAATATGACCGCCTGTGGCGGATCACGCCGCGCAATGTTGGAAGGGGGCTTTAGTTTCCTGCACATAGATGATTGCAATCATGAAAATGACAGTCACTTTACAGTAAATAAATGTCGTTGAACTGAAAACCCTTGTCAAAGTTTCAGCGTGTCGTTTTCATCTTATCCCAGAGACTTTCCAAGAAAATTGTTTTCAAACGGAAAGATTTCCTGGACGGAAAAAAGTTTTCTAAAATCATCTATTGACCCGTGGAAGAGCTGAGGGTATGAAGCTGGTTGGGTTTTTTTATCACGACTTTGAATAAGGTATCCAGGAAGAAGGACATTTATACGTATCCCTGTGTTATAGTCGGTCTATCTTTTGGTGTAAAACACGAACAAGAAGAGCGGAAGAATACACTGCACGACTGGTAACATTTCGTAGATTGACTATCGAGCTGTTAAACAGCTAGGGGCTCGTTGATCGTGCAACATCACGACTTCGGATATAGATCGCGAGAAGAAAGAATTTCTCTGCATTATATTCACATTACCTGCAGGGCATAAAAACGTAAAGAGAAGCCATAGAATGCATGAGTACATGACTGGTAATAATGCGCAGATATCTGTCGAGAAAAATGAAATTTTTGCAATGAATGTTCGCTTCATTATTATGGTGTCATATCCCTCAGTGTAATATTACCATATTCCTAAAGTAGCATTATCGTATTCACGTTTAAAATTATCATATTTCGTACATAGATGAATGTTCGAAAGTGCGGCGTAGCGAAGTACACTGGTGCTATCAATGTCTGATGTAAGTAGCTATTTCGGTCGTGTTATCGTGACGTCACAGTATACTTTCATGCCGATCCTACCAATTCCTAGAGTGGACAAAACATAGAAACGATAACAATTTCATCAATTAAAATATTCAAGAAAAAATTTGGGGGACAGCGAGCAGATGGAAAAAAAAGAGTACAATGAATAATAATACACTTGAACTTCAACCTTGTTAAGGACACCCTTGAACATTTATGAATATATCATACCTTTCACATTATCTCATGTTCATATCTCCATGCCAACTTCAGTGATAATAATTCTTCCACTTTCCGACATATGTATAGAAGTAAATTTCACAATGATATCCGTCAATTACCGAGGAATTCGAATTTTTAACAAATATCTGTATGGTTAATACTACAAAAATGGCTGTGTACATCTGCTTGTAAATGTTCGCATAAGTACTCTGTTTTTCAAGCACCTTGTCTCGGTAAACATCGTCGACATGTAACATGTGTTCGTTTTTAAGCAATGTCTTTTGTCTTTGAGATCTTCGCCACATTTGTACAAATTGACTTGCTTTATATCCCTTGTGTCCATACCAAAGGTTTATCATTGCTCTGCTGTGTCGGTGATGGCGTTTGCACTTTTCACGTCCGTGTCAGAGACAGTTGGCTATGTATTAAATTAGTTCATTAATCCACATTAGCCATTAGATCACTGGCTATTGAAATGGGTGTAAAATAGATGCCATTCTTGTGCCTGCATGGCTGCGTGGCATTTGTGTTTTTAGATATTTCATTATTTTGTCCTAAATAGGCTTTTACACACAGTTCGAAAGTAAAAGCAATGTTTCCATTGTATAACTTATGTGGCACAGTCGTAACAACGCAGAATTCATCAACAAGTGAGCGTTTAGAAATTTAGAAACACTTGCTGATGTTCTAAATGGTTTTATTCACAAATGTTCTCACAAGCCTCTGAACTCATTTAAAATCTACCAAATGTAACCATAGACTGTAGAGGGAGGCCTCTACTGTCTATGGTGTAACATACTATTGTCTTGACGTGTTGTAATGTTGTAATGCCCTCTTTGACGATGGTGGCGCTTTCATACTTGCCGAGGATTCGCGGATGTCGACCTAAATAATTTATCATGACGATCAAATATTTTAATATCAACTTGATGTTGTAGATCCTAGCTAACTATGAAATTCATTATTATAAAGAGACTTGTATATGACAGGTGCAAGTTTTCAGGGTGTCTTTGTAGCGTCTGCAGTCATTTTCTGGAAAGTCCCTCGTTCTAGTTTCTGTTGAAGGCGTTTCAGATCAGCGGCAAACCTCTAGCGAAACTTGACAAACACTGTACGTAATCAAGTGTAATTTACAAGGATAATTATATATATATATATATATATATATATATATATATAATATATATATATATATATATATATATATATATATATATACATATATCATATTTATATATATATATATATATATATATAATATATCTCCTCATGGGAAAGTACAGTGCTAGGTGCTAAAAACAGAGCTTTATAAATAGTAACACTTTCAAATGTAAAGTAATAATCACCACAAGGGTAATAACTCAAAGTAATCATTACATCGTACTTGAAGTAATTGGTGTTATATATATATATATATATATATATATATATATATATATATATATATATATATATATATATATATATATATATATATATATATATATATATATATATATATTTAAAGATTTGCTTTAAAAGCTTTAAGAAAATATCGAATATCTTGTCCATATCTTGTCCCTATTACGTGGCAACACCCGACCCGATTGTAATGGTTCACCACATGTGGAATAAATGTATATCACCAGAGATGTTCTTCTTTCTGTTCACAGAGTTTGCTGACACTTATGACATCTCCAAAGGTAGTATCGACGTCAAGAAATGCTGTACGCGTATTTTGATGTTCATTGTTAAAGAATGAGACCTTCGGTCAACATCGGGGTCATTTCAGTCGAACTTGTCCCCATCATTCAACAATGCATGTCATCAATGTACCTGTAGCACTGTATCAATGCCCAGTTTGATGCTTTTATCTGTCCCTTGATTGGCTCCATCCTTGCCTCGTCTTAATGTGTTCACATGATCAGTTTCTGTGTCCTGTTGGATGTCTGTTTTCTTTTTCTGTCGTTTATTGACTGTTCGTTTTTTAATGTATTTGTCCATGCTTTCTCGCTTCTAGCACTTGACACCTGGTTTTTTTATTCACTGACGATAGATCGAACCCGTAACATCTGTTATTTTTATCTCCTTACACCCAGTATTTATCCGTTGTTTTTCCAGTACCAAAATTTAATCTCTTTCACACTCGCACTGATGCGGTTATTACACTTTGAATTCACGGTTTAATTTTTGATTCGCAAATCTTATGGCAAGAATGAGGGCGCCCATATCGATAAAGAGAAAATTACATATACCACACCCCCGGGCAGGAATCAGTTTCTTCATCCAATTGCACCTGGCGCAATCAATTTTTTGCCACATTTAAATTTTTATTCAATAATCACCCCGGTAACTGCAAACAACATTATTTTGAATGAAGATGACAGAGACGTTTAAAATTAGATACATCTTCACTTTGGGCATTTCTAAATAAAGGTAGCTCAAAGCATTTCCACATTACCTAGAATATACTATAAACCGGTGCAACATCCTGGGAGTATTTTGTGCTTGGTTTATACATATTTGCTTTAAATATGGATGATACAATCAAGAAAAATCAATTCACATTTACTCATCTGTGCCTTACCCTTGAGCAGTGAACGGGAAAGCGGAAGAATATGGAGCCTGGCTCTTACTCTTTCATGAAAATCAGACTTCCTAGCAGGTTCCAAGTCATGGTGATTTCATTCATTGCCTAATCATCTCCTATTGCGTACACACTGCACAGTGAAGATTTTGAAAAAGTAAGGACTTCAGCGAATCACGGCTGATATCAAGTTGTGTTAATCATTGTTGATGTCGCGAAAAGTTTCATGCCTTGCCTAACAATACTGCAATAGACATAAACAGTAGTTTTATTTCGCTTATTAGAAAGTTGTAATGTTGTCAGTTGGAACAGGTGAAATTGATATCGATAAGATTTGAGATAAGACATCGAATATTTCTGATATAATTCATCTTACATAATACCTTTCAACCCCAAAACCGGTCTCATCCCACTTTGTCAGATAAGTCTAAAATGTTAATAAGCTTAATGATATTTTTCTTCCGTTCTCCGCACTTTCTTAAAAATCTCTATAGGCCACAAGTGCCAAATTGCACTCGTGAACTCATATAGAAATATGGGACATATATTCTTAACTGGCATTCTGAGGTCAAACTTCTGCTTTTTACAGACGCAATCTGATTTACACCATTTTGCAATATCCTTTTATGTCATCGTTCAAATCATAAACAGTTGGAAACAAGACACTCTCTTTGTCCGCCGATAAGAAACGGCGCGTTTCAAAATGCTTTTGAACGCGGTAAACCCCCAGCTGGAGTGACTTTGCAGAGAGCCTCCGGAGTGGCACGTAGATGGAGTCAATTATTCAGCCGTTGGTTGAAAATATTTGTATATACAAACTTGAATATTATTGTACCTGTCGACGCAAATATATTTAAATTGCGTTATGAAAATGAAATACAATTGAGATCGGAAGTTGTAATTTTACTATGTTACATCACATTCGTATACGACAGGAATAGAATGTCGTAAAGTATAGACAAGTATATCTGGATAGAAGGATTAAGTCCTAAATGGAAAAATTGTGAAGTGGAAATCTTCTAAAAAGTCAAACTCACTTCTTCGCGAAAACGTTGACATGAAAGAAAAGTGGAAAGAATTATGCATTCCGTGCCCACCGGTGACGAATTCATTGAATCTTTGAAAACCAACGATTTCAAATTCTTGTGCTAATAAACCCTTTCAAAGCTCTCATGATCCGTGGTCAGGCCTGGAGATTTGGAGCCATGTTTCCTGAGATATTGAATCTGTATGCAGATTAAGTAGAGTATGTATCCTAAAGCATACGGATGACGAAATGCACTTTGTATACAAATGGTTAAACTTTCTTTTCTAACTTCGTGAAAGGTTACAGGACTCTGCTCTTTTGTTGATACTCAATAATGGCAACAACTTGTGGCTGGTCGAATGCATTCAGTATTTCAAGCAAATGTCTTATACGTTACAGACGGCCGTGTCAGAAGAATATTGTAGCTACTTGAACCATGAATAAAAAAGTACATTCTCAGTCATGCGCAGAAGACTTTATGGCCTCCATTTCCCCTTTTTACCGTACGTTGTGAGTTGGAAACGGGTCAAGAATTTACTCTGGTTGGCAAGGAATAATAAAATCTTTTGAAGTTTGGAGTTGGTACAAAAACCGGAAGAAACAACAGCACGGCAGCTGGAGAGGGAGGGTCCCCGGGCTAAAGCGTCCGCCCCGAGTCGGGGGCAGCTACAATCTGTTTCAAGTTTGATCAGTATTCAAATATGACAATGAGCTTGGTACGAAATATTTTATGTTCTATGCATGTCAAAGAAAGGCGTTGTTGCAGACCAAGCCAGGAAGCGGCTCTAGACGGCCACTGTGTTAAAACCTTTTCCCTACAACCTACAATAGTTTGTTTCATATACCGTTTCTGCTTCAAACAATGCAATATGAAGGCAAGGGTGTTTTCAGTAGAACAATTCATTTTAGACATAGCACGAGTTCGCTTATACGTTGTTCCACGAACAAAGGTTCCATCAACACAGAGAAGAATTATGGGCAAAGATGAAAAAGTGATTTGCCAAAAAGTGTTGACGTCAACACAGCTATACACAAAACACAGACGTATGTAATTACGGCACTTAATAATTAATAACGTTAAAATAAAATAAATTTCCATATTTTTCGATCCCTTTCACAATTTCTGGCTGGCAGTTTATGTGTAGGTGAAACACAGTGAAAGCATGGAATTGGGGTTAGATGACCAAATTGTCTGAACTTCGCTCGCGTAAGTTCCGACGCGTAAGTTTCAAGGTCCCATTCCTTACTCTTTCCCTAAAAATAATTTATCGCCCCTTTTAGAACGTAACCTTTGACCTCATTTCCATAAGTACACACACACAACTTTGGAATCATCACTTCTTAGCATACCACTTGTGCGATGTTGCCGAACTGGGTAGCCGATTGAGAACCAAACTCAACATTTTCAAGAGAAAAAAGGCAAACAATAACTTAATAACACTTTTAGTGAGATTTGAAGTCGTAGGTAACTATACATTTTTCAAAGATACACAAGGATATTCAATGCTGATCAATATTGATCACGAATATAAAAATATATAGTGTTGAAGGAAACCCAGCAGTGACATGCCACCGATTCTCCGATTGGTATTTCATTGATGTGCATGATTTCCACTGCACATGTCTGTAACCTTCTGTGCTGCTGAGGCAACCGATACAGCTACATAAGGGGAATCTCAGAGTGGAAAATGAAAATATCGTTTCGCATTAGCCCCGTTTCTATGTGCCCCCTTTCTCTGCAGATTTAAAATATGTTGCGGCAAATTCATAGGAACTGTATTATTATGTGTCTTTGTGCGGATTGAAAATTGAGCTCATTAGAATTTGAACTGTTGGGTTCACTGTAGATGAACTACATACAGAGACGTTTCGGTTGAGACGGAATACTGTACATGAAAATGATCCATCTATCTCAGGGTATGGTGTGTTTTGTCCCGTAAAGCTTGCTGTACTGGCTAAAATTTAATATCAGGTCTCGAGGCGCATTTTATCTTACCAGTCATTAAAACACCTTCAAATTGTAGATAATGGTCGTAATTAAACTAGGTTTTCCAGAGTTTGGTACGTGTATACAGATCCACATAAGGCGTTGAAAGAGGGTGTAGCCGATGGCGACGGGAAGTGTGTAGAGTTTCAAATGACACAGGTAATGTTACGAAAATATTCGCAAAATGTTATCAAGGAACTTGTGTTAGCTATAAACTTTATCAAAATATATCACGTCCGCTTAGAAGGCTGGTTTACATAGTCGAAATCGGGAGTTAATTTTGTTTCTTAAATACATTTGCTCTGAGCCAGATGGTATATTTTCGTGCCCTGCATACACGAAAAGCTTGTGCTGGACATGATATGCAATGATGCAGACTCCTTTATGCAGATATATTCTGTTACACAGTACTTTGTACATCATAATAACTGTGTGTGTTCTCTGCCCACAGCTATCCCGCTGTTTTGTAGGCGGTTTAAACGGAACCACTGCGCATGCGTGATCTTGAAATCTTGTCCCAGATTCTGGGCAGGGTTTTGGGGGGTAATAGAGGAAAAAAAACATGTATCTTGGAACACGGATGTACAACCAGATAGGAAATGCCTCGGTTGTATTTTAGATACCTTATGTTCGGTTAGCGTTTGATTTTTTGTGAGACTGCTCACATTGTTCTGGAGACAAATGGCTTGCTTTGACACCTTATGTATTTCATCAAAGCCAGCAGTAATCTGACAGAACACACCATGAAACATCAAAATTACTTAGTAATATCGCGATCCGGTTCGAACTCACAATCTACTGTACCTATTTACCTAACGATGAAGTCGGCAATTAAAGCCGCTTGGCTACCCCCCCCCCCGAAAAAAACGGTGATAACCGAGCTAAGTCGATTTTTGACCGATACTCCTCCACACAGTTGTACAGTTCAATGAAGCTAACGTTGATACATACACGCTAGAGTACATCGCCCACGAACTCAATCGAGGCAATGAATGCTGAATGCATCGCTTAATTAGGCTTCAGAAAGCCCCGGGGATAAATCATGCAGATGAACGTCAATGTATGTTTTAGTTTATATAACATGAAATAGTTAAACACCTTAACAGTGTATCGTAGGTATAATAATCAGGACCTTCAAAGTATGATATTCAGCGGTTGTTTATAACATAGATCAAGAAGTCTCGATTTTTCGGTAAGGATTACCACGGTCCCTCAACATTTTGTGGAGGGACCGTTGGATTACTGATGATATTATTTGAGACATTCACCGTTATCGTAAATCTTTCAACATTTCGTATTTCACTGATCATATAATCATATGTAAATGTAGTTTTCTACGTGGGACTTGGCGGGCAGAACTGTTTGCACAAAAGTTGTACATACATTTTTAAAGGGGCGTGAGGATAAAACCTTCCTTTAAAAGTCTCTGCCCCAAGCCATTCGTGCCTTTTTAGTTCCCGTTATTTGACACATTATTTCAATCGAAAATATCGGTAATGTCAACAACAAATGATTTTTGTGTATCAAGGAGATGAAATGAACATTAATGCCAGAAGAGGGGACGATGTACGCAATTTATGAAATCACTGGAGGAAAATATGGATGCATTAAAGCAGCAACTGAGATATATGACTGCTTGAAGAAATGCAGCCGTTGATATGGTAACGAACAAATGCATCAATAAATGCAGCAGCAGTATAAAAGATCTTATAATTTATGCAGAATGCGAATGAACATCTACGTTGCCCTTGGGTATGGTTGTTCTTTTATTTAAACCTAATTATGTATTCATGACTATCACCGCTCCACGATGGAGGGCGGAAAAATATAAGCCATACAAACTAGCATTACTCAAAACTATGACAATCGAAAAATATGTTACTATGTATTTGGTCATTTGCGGTCTGTTGATGAGACAGTAATCTGATTTCTGATTTCCTTCTGTGTCGTGATCATACGTTTTAAACATGAATGCGAAGTCTGAGCTGTACCTGATGTCGAATTCAAGAGCTGTTGCAGGGTCTGGAAAATCATAAACGTGTAGGAATTTTTTGGACTATGAAACGAAAGGTCTGTTGTGTAACGGTACATATGAAATCATGCGAGTATAATTCAGATTCTGTAGCATGTCTATCTGCACAGAGCTGTATACAGTAATGCAACATATATATTGACACAAACTTTCATTTCTGTATCACGAACTATGTTAAAGCTAATGTAAAAATTGTTTATAGTTTTCTAAGAGACTTGCCTGTACTGAGGGGCTGCACACAAATTGTAACAGGTTTTAAGAAAGGCAGAGTAAGAGACTCAATCAAAGCGAAATTTCGCACCGGATTGCAAAAGCACAATACTAACACAAAACGACAATGTGTAAATAAGACATCTTGAAACTGTGTCCAAGAATAGATACAAACGTTAAGATATACATGTATATTTCATTGTGCGACATCTTAATATGTATGGTTTGCATACAGACTTGCACAGTGAGACATTTCTTCTCAAACAAAATGTTTAATTGGTGAGTTAAATTGCGACTGAACATCACTTTGCAGTGAGGACAGGGCTACTAAAGTGGTACGCTCCTAGAAATTGAAAGACTTACACTTTTACCCAAACTTTCATGAATGAAATTTCAATCATTGTCTTACCAAATCAAGAATAAAAATCAGGGGTCACCGTCCAAAGTTTGCTACTAGAGAAACAAATTTCCTAGCATTTACCGATATTTGAAATTCAAAATAGCCGCCATCCCTTTTTTCACCTCTATGGGCAAAAACAAAATTTGCGAAAACTAAGCCGGTGAAATTTTTTCTTTTACTGCAAGAGCTTTAAAATGAGCCCCAACAAGTGGTAGATCAAAAAAGAATTGTTAAAGTTTAAGAGTCCAAATATCTGTCCCGGGGCGCATTCTATTTTAAACGATATTTCACAGTACTAGATTGAAAACATTATTTGTTTACGTTATTGTATTTTAAAGCTCCTTTCTGCACTCTCTATATATCTTATTTTGACTACTTGAATAATGTTGAAATTTGTGTATGTTCGTGATTCTCTTTGAAATAGTCCTTATATGGTAAGGGGAGGTGTCTGTTACCAGAAAATCAGCATTCATCAGTAACCTCCAGAATAATATAAATATCGACTTTTAAGTACCAACGATTTGCAATTTTTAGTCAAGTTGTTCAGTGATAGATCCCTACACAGGCCATGTTCCATGGTAATTTAGTTTTCAGGTCGCCTTGAACTTTATCTTCTTTTAATATCATTTCTTCATTAACAGACTCGCCATATCAGCAAGTTTCCTGAGGCTGAACTCTCTCAAGGTCAGACTGACTTTATATCCATGCTGCGACCCTTATCAATGGTCGAATCAATCGAGTAATTTAAGATACCGTGTCAAGTTAAGATCATGAATTCGGAACGTGAATATTTTATTGTTTCGTGATTTTTCACTTGACACGACTGATATATACAGAAAGAGGAACTCACACACAGCAGAGCAACGGCGTTCGGTATCTAGTGTGCAAGGTAGCGGATATATATATATATATATATATATATATATATATATATATATATATATATATATATATATATATATATATATATATACTTGTTTAGTTCAAGATCAGCTGGAGTAGAGTGCTCAATACTAGAGTAGAGCTAAATACACAACTGAGTTGATCAGGATAATCTAAAATATTACATTTCCACTACAAATTTGTTTCGTATAGGCTGCAGAGCCGCCTACACTCATCGGGTGGCTGTGATCGACTGAAACTTTGGGCGGGAACGATTTCTTTTGTTTTGTTTTTGTTGGCACCTGTTTGTTGCAAAAGCTTGAATAATTAGTGACTGCACAGGAGAAATTTTCTCCTGTGTCTGCAGGTCGATACTAATTCGTTTCTATTGTTGAGGGAGCACATTTCTGGATATCTGAGGAGTATGAATTTCTCGTGGAGGCACAGATTGCATTTTTTTGTGACGTTGGAGTATGGACTGCATTGCTTTATTATTTTCCAGTCAATCCTGTATTCTGTCTTTGCATCTTTCAGTGACCAGATGTGCTTGCTCAGTTCAGTGCTGTTTCTGTATTTTGTGTTGTGGAATGATAGCATGTGGATATTATATCTTGTTTTGAATGGAGTTTCCGTCAGGCCGATATATGTTGCGTGTGTATTGTTGTCTTCTCTGGTGACCGTTGCTCGGTAAACAACACGCTCAGTGAGGCATTTTCTTGGCAGTGGACATTTGTTCTTTTGTCTGCAGTTGCATTTAGTGGCGACGGTGGCGGTTGTATTCTTGTTTTCTATTTCTTTGGCAAGTACTGATTTGTTGTGTGAAGTGATAATACTTTGCATGTTCGGCATACAGCTGTAGCTTAGTTTGAGTGTATTCCTGTTGAATATCTTCCTGAGTGGATGATCGTGGCGGAAACATTTGTCGATTAAATGTAGAAATTTGCGCCCGATGTTGGTGTTGACGCTATTGTCAAACGGTGGGTTGAACCATATGATGTGTCGTGTTCTTGTGCGTTTTTCCTGTTGTTGTACGGGTTTGAAAGTGAGTTGGTGGTCGTAGCCGCTCTTTTTGAGTGCATCTTGGTATGGTGTGATGGCTGAATCAGCCAACAAAAACAAAACAAAAGAAATCGTTCCCGCCCAAAGTTTCAGTCGATCACAGCCACCCGATGAGTGTAGGCGGCTCTGCAGCCTATACGAAACAAATTTGTAGTGGAAATGTAATATTTTAGATTATCCTGATCAACTCAGTTGTGTATATATATATATATATATATATATATATATATATATATATATATATATATATATATATATATATATATATATATATATATATACACACACACACACACACACACACACACACACACACACACACACACACACACATATATATATATGTGTGTGTGTGTGTGTGTGTGGGTATGTGTGTGTGTGGGTGGGTGTGTGTGTGTGTGTGTGTGTGTGGGTGTGTGCCTAATTAGTTGAACTGGATGGCAGGCAATCGGAAGAAGGTTATGAAAATAAAGACGAATCTTGTATTACTTCTTTGCGAACAGAACTCGACGCATTCTTCTGGGCTAGTTAACCTGTTTGAGATGAAACGTATTCAAAAAAACTGACATTTGAGATTTGAGTACATTTTTTCCGAGGGACTGATACAACTGAATTATTTCCAAGAAATAAGCCATTCGTCGTTCGAGAACATGTTAGTCGGGCAGTTTATGGTGAATCCGAGCGAAAACGGATGGAATTTGCGAAAACTAAATGACTTGCAATTTTAATTCGTTTCTGATCTCCTGAAAGATTGTAAATGCTAACTGTAAAACAGTTCGCTGTAGGTTAAGTAATGAATGGAATATTACTTTGAATGTGTTTTCCACAGCTGCGAGAGTCCTATTGACGTTTCAACAAACTCGGAACCAATTCTGAAATCCTCGTGAAGTTTGACAAACCCTTCTGTAGCAAAACATGCAAGAATTAAAGATTGTTAGACATCGGGAGAGCTCGCTGTACGTGCGGGAGACATTCGACTTGTTCGGTTAGTATTATATGATGTCGGTACACCCATCCTGTCCGCATTCTAAAGTTTTCCTCTTCGCCAACCACGGCGGAGAAACCCCGAGTGCATTTCTGTTCAACCCGTGCGCCAGAACTCCAGACGAGGGACGTTTCTATGGATACAAGAAGAGAGGATAGCGCACAATACCATGACAACAGTTGCAGGCCTTTCTATGACGTCCATTCACACTTTTCGATCTTAAAATCACGGACCAGTTCGTTGCCTTAAACGATTCCGGATGCCGCCAGCATTAAATCGTTCGCTGCTCTTCGATGGTCACGTACGAACGCGGCTACTCCTGTGGACGGTCCTCGGATGATTGAAGAATAGATCTACCGGGCCTATTGAAAATACATCGATAAAGAATCGTGACTGGGAATGCCATGATTTGTAAGTTAATACCCGTAATTTGAAAAATACCTTTTGTTAGGGGTGTGACAATGTGTGCTTTACCGGAAAATTCAAACGAACGCATGGTTAACTTACATGAATTGACAGATGATTTTTTGAGACGTGACACCTAAATATTATAGTATCGAATATTGAATGTCTACATACATACAGAAAGACAGACAGACAGACAGACAGACAGACAGACAGACAGACAGACATACATACAGACAGACAGACAGACAGACAGACAGACAGACATAAATACATACAAACAGACATACATACATACATACATACATACATACATACATACATACATACATACATACATACATACATACATACATACATACATACATACATACATACATACATACATACATACATACACGTGGACAGACAGACGATAAATTTACAGGCAATACTCACAGTATGTGAAGTCGACCTATTGTAGTATATTGCATGCGATTTTCTCTTAATTCGTCGCGTAATTGAGCCAGGTGCTCGAAAAAGAAAAGTTGAGAAAATCTTAGAAGCTTTCTGTGGATAGTTTTGAGTAGATTCTGCTATAATTATGAAGCCACATATCTTTCTTTTTTACCAGGTTGTCTTTCTAGGAATTGGCACTCTTTGGCTCAAGTTGATAAAGCTAGCTAAGAAAGGAATTGGCACTCTTTGGCTCAAGTTGATAAGGCTAGCTAAGAAAACGTTATAAGACCCCCCCCCTAAGCGTTTCTACGTCAACGAATCTAAAGTGTTGGCCAAGTGCTTAGGTAAAGGGTTTCCATCGTGGTACAGTTACAGTCACGTACATACATGTCTGTCTCTAGGCCTATCGGGTTCACTTCAATTTAATTGGCAATTGTAAGTTTTCGACTAGTGATTGATGGGTAACCAAATTATGAATGTGCACCACGAGAGAGAGGCTTAGGCATGATGTTGGTCGGAAATTGCAAATATGCCACGTTGCTGTTCAATTATATCACAAAAATAAAGCATACAGCATGTATTTGTACGTATCAGTAATCTTGAATATCTCCTTCTTATTCATTTCAATACTTTTTGGGGTTTTTTGCTTGATTATTCAATAAAACCTGAAGCTTCATATCCTGCATATAACCCCCTCCTCCCCCCCCGCCACTCTTTTCATTGGTTTTATTTGTAAGAATGGAACATTGAACATGCTTGAGTACAATGCTATTCGCACGCTATAGAAATAATAGACGGTCTACGTGCAAGCGCCTCAATGAAAAAACCTCATTCATGAGAAAGATGAAGAAATACACCTCGGGTTTTTTTTAACTTTGTTGTTTTTCTTTCGAAAATAGAACATTTGCAATTATTCCCGATGGATCGTAATATACAAGTTGCTTTTTGTGCTAAGGTTTTGGAACTAGGAGTAGTGGAAAACTCAATGATATTGTTAATACAGCAATACCCCATTACTAAATAAGCTACTCCCCTCCTTGAATTCAAAAGTCACTTCTCTTGCTAAAGGCGTAGCAGGCTTGCTCATAAGCCGTTCGACTAAGTTTTCGACCCAAAAACTTCGTCACGGTGCCATTTAAGCGATGCTATACAGTCTTTTAAATATGTATCTCTCTCGTCATATCTCGTTTACCTAAGGCGATATTCTCAGAGAATTATTCATTTACCATGTCGCTTCTTTTGCAAAGCGGTGACTCTTCGCTCTGAGCCGCCTTACAGATCTGCCGTCGAGCCACTGATCCGAATATTCCATCCACAAAACTACCCCAGAAGGTCTTATACATTGTGACTGTGCCATTCAATAACAGCCTGGAAGGTCCTAAGGTTTTAAATGTTGAATTTTCTGTCCACTGAACGCCGAGAATAGCCTATACCTGCATGCAGTCAGGCGGGTTTAAATTTTTACCTCCAAGGGATGGTCGCTTTTGTGTAAGAGAGAGCTTCGTTATAATAGGACCATTTCTGTCAAAGACGAAGTTCCGCCGCCACGGCACCAGAGCGTATGTAAATGATATTTCTTTGAGGTTCATCTTCGGTTAAACACCAAACATTCTATGCATATTTTAGCTCCACTTGATGAGAAAAATGAGAAAATGTCTGTGAATTTATCTTTGTAGAAAAATCAAACATTCGATGCACATTTTAACTTGAATGGATATTGTTCAAAATGTAACTGCTTCACTTTTAAAAATGTTTTGGGACTTCGTGATCATAACTAAGTTTGACCTTTTCACACTACACCCAATTCTGTGTATACAGGTCCACAATCACCATTGATAACAATAGGTTCGGGCGAAACCATGATGGTGAAAGGGTTAATAACGTGTGGAGTGCCTTTCTGTAACAATGTGACTTACAGTATTATCATAAAGCTTGTTGATTGGTTCCCGAATTGCTCAGGATTTTAGACCGGAGTGTAAAATCCCTGTGACGTCATCTTGGAGACCGATATTAATATTTACCTGAAATCGGGGAAAGTCGACATTTTGCATGATATGTTGACTTGGCTATTTGAAGTCTCCGCGTTCTTGCACGAAAAGGTAAGTTATGGAGTAATTTTCTGCATTGATCTCACCACGTGAAGGCTGTTCAATGTTTTTTCTATGCCAAGAGTCTTCTATATACTGGTGCTATTGCATCCCTAAGCATAAATGACACTATGCACTGTTTGTGTCTAGAATGATTCTTTAAATTTCAATTTTTTTCCGTATTTAAAATTTCGATGTCTTCAGCAAAGTTTTGTGCGTACTGACATCTGATTTGCGAGGTATCGTTCGATAAGCCGAACTGAGAGTGCTGTTTTCAATGCGAATAACCGGCTGCTATTTATAGCAGTGCAATTTTCATAGGGACAAACCTTCGTCTTTAGACATTCGTTTAGTTTTGTTTTTATTATTTCAGAAATTATCATTATTGATTTATGTCTAGATACATGCTAGAGGAATCGGCGATCATACGATAGGTCCTAAAGTCCTTTTTAAAGGTCTATAATAATACAAATCTACAGTGACTGTCGCACTTCGTTGACTACTGTTTGACGCGTTTAAAATTCGCCATTCTTTATTTACCAGAACAAGATTTAAAGGAGAACGTACGGTGTGGGTAGAGATGGCTGTTTTCAACAACTCAACTGCCAGTGAAGGTCCAAGTGAAGTGGTGTTGGTGAAGGACGCTAACTACGAGAAAATGATACAGAGCTTGATAATTGCAGTCGGCTTCGTCGGAGTCATAAACAACGGCCTGGTCTTTCTGGTCGTTTATCGAGTCCAGACTCTACGGACGCTGTCAAACTTTTTCGTCGTGAGTCAGGCTGCGATAGACCTAGTCTCCTCCGTTGCCATAGTGTTGGTTCATCTCATACCGATTAACTCCGTTCCCGACGGTCTCGCTGGTGAATTTCTGTGTCGTGTTTGGGTATCAAGATTTGTAATGTGGGGTAGTTTATACGCCTCAACCTACAACCTCCTGGTGTTGACGTATGAGAGATACTTCGCAATTCTCTATCCGTTGAAGTACGTCGCATTCTTCAATAAAAACAAAGCTATACTAACGATGCTCGTCACCTGGGTGTTGAGTTTCTCTTACGCCTCCTTCGCCTTTTCGCTGGTCGTCCGTGGAGATGGTTACTGCGCACGCGTTAGTTTGGGCCTGATGCGTCAGAGAGTTATGGGAACGGCTGTATTTTTGATAAACTACCTTATTCCCGTGTTCAGCATGTCCTATGCCTACGTGCGCATGGGAAAGGAGTTGAAAGATCTCCCAGCTCAGCCATCCTCGCTCGGACAAGACACTTCAATGGTTCGAGCACGTCGCAACATCTACAAAACACTCTGCCTGGTCTTCGCTGCCTTCGTGGTCTGTTGGACACCAAACCAGGTTCTTTTCTTGCTGTACAACATTAGTGCAGCACTGTTCTATGACGAACGACTGATGAACTTCACCGTGATACTCCTTTACTGCAACTGCACCGTCAACCCGGTTATATACGCCTTGAAATACCGCCAGTTTCGTGTAGGTTTGAAAATGACTTTTTGCGGAGGTAATGAGGTCAATCCAGAACACGCAACAACCAATCAAATAATTCCATAGACAATTAATCAACTCAACTTGACGATATTATGTACACATCATTCGTAGATGCTACTATGAACGCATAGTCATCATTTGTAACTTTTTAAAATTTTTGTCGTTCTGTTCAATAGTGTATTAGTTGTCAGACAAAGGAGAGTCTAAATGAAAAATTCATTTAGTACGAGGGCGTTCATTTCGAACAGCAAAGTTAAGCACCAGCGCATCAGTGTTGATTGGTTGGGTGAAGTGATGTTGCCAAGTTGTGTTCGAATGATACTATGAACACACAGGCTAACTAGGCGTGAACAGTCTTAGAATTACTATATTCATATCATTATGAATATCATTAATACTGACGTTCTTGGCATTACCTCCGGACTGAGCTTTCTTTCTGCTGTAAACACTTGAAAAATCATTGAACGGTACGGATCACACTTAAAAACGTCGTGTTCGGGGCGTCCAATAAAGTATAGTAGTAGTATAAAAGGACACCCACATCATATTGGAAGCGCCGTCGACGGGTTTTTCATGTGTGATCTTTACCCATGGAGTGAATTTCCACGTATTATAGAGTAAAATGAGAGCTCAGCCCTGATGAAATACCAAAAAAAAATATTAATATCGCGTAATTATGATATTGAACATTCACGCCTAGTACGCATGTGTCAATATAGTGTAAATTAAATCATTTAATAGAGCAATAGGGGTATTTTTGAAAACAGTGTGATAAATTCAGCCGAGCTTAAGGGGCTCATGCCCACTTAGGTCGTCTAATACTCGTCTAGACCACATACCTCAGCGGAAGCACTGTTTTTAGGAATTCACAAAAAGGTCACGGTTAAACTGCTACGTGCATATTTAGCTTTGAACGTCGACATCAAAGCCACATCTTCCCGAGTGTGTTGTTGAATATTATCATTCTGGATCGATCAATCAATCAATCAATCGAGTGATCAATCAAAAATACTTATGTTTTTCACGCCAAAATAAAGAAATGAATGAATAAATAAATAAATAAACTATGTAGTTCCCACGAGCGCGAAAGTTCAGAGTTCAGATATACGCTTCATATTTGTGTACCCACTTGAAAGAGTACGTGCTTTCATTACAATGATTTTTGGGCAAATGTCTGTCAAACTACCAGCTGCAGGTCAGGTATCATTGTAGACTGGACTTGAAATCTCCAAAGAAAAATACAGACCTAACATTAGCATTGCTTGCACAGTTTAAGACCAACTGGCTCGGCTAATTTCAGCCATTTGCTAAACTGTATGAGATTTATACGACAGGTACCAAGTCTAATACAGTTATTTATTTCACAGAGATCTTAAAACGCGGATAAGGTTTATTCCACAACGAAGATTCAAAGTAGATCTCTGCTGGCCGTTCAGTAGATATGTTTGTATATTCGCCATTTGCTTTGCACGTATGCGGTGGTGATTTTCCCGTAGAGTAATAATGTCACCTGACTTCCACGTGACCTGTAATGCTGTTCAGTGGCTTCCTCCCGATTTGCAATAGTGATAGGGTTGGCTAAGTATAGAATATATATGGCAGTGGTAATTTTGTCATCATTTTAGTTTACAGGCAACAAAGTGACAACTATGTGACAACTCGGACAAAGGGGTTTTCTACCGTCAGAATGTGACGGTGACCTTTTCGATCCATTATCCATTAAGTACCAAATGCAGTATTTAGAAGTAGGGTACCTTGTTCAAGGGCACAACACCATGATGGTGCCTCGAGCTCATCATCGTTCGACAGTGAGTTCGTCATTCTGGACTCGCCATGCTCCGATGGTGAGTACGTCGAGTCCCGTTACCCTAACAACAGTACTTGTCATATAACTGTCGGTGTATCATGATTTTCTCATGACTAGTTTCGTTACATTTGTGAATGTTGAGATCAGTGATAATTTGTGCCATACAACGGAGTCGATATCTGTACCATTTTCTAGTGAAAGTGATGCGAATAGGTAACGTTTTTTCCACTTTTTGTGTGATTGTCACTTTGTTACATGATGGATTGTCGAGCCACTTTATTCGATATTAACGTGATGTTGCTTTCCATAGCCTTGCTGCGTTTTGCCTCTGTGGAGTTGATTCATCTTGAATTTCGAAACTGAAAGTTTGATTATAATGGTGTGACACATTAAGCTGATTCACTTACTTCAAAATTATTGTTTATCTATCGTGTTATAAATCACTCAGAGTATAATCACAATTTGACATGACAAGAGGAAACAAATATTTCAATATTATTTCAATAAACAACTAATTGACATAGAAACATCACTGTAAAAAACTACCAAAATACTTATTGAACTGTGATAAATTCTAGTGCCATGTACAATGCTGGCAAACAATCAGATTGTAGTTAGGCTACAGGAAAATAGCACGGTCAATTAGCCATTGAGTTACATTATATTAAAGCAATAAATTGAAAATTGAAGAAGGCATCATGTGGTTACTTGATTTCTATCCATTTGAAGTGCGTTTCCCTTGATTTGTTTCACCAGATAATTTGGTTTCATATATTTCCGAGTTCATCGGCGACTTGTTATGACTCAGGTATAACACAAGACATCATAACATCCTCGTCAAGACCTTGCACGTTGGACCCCGGTCAATTTGATTAAAATCAGATGTAAAGTACGGCGACGTCTATACTTACGGTATTCTCGGCATGGTATTCTCTTGCTGAGAGGCGACAGCAAGAGAATACTGCGTAAGTAAAGACGTCACCGTACTCTACATCTGATTTCAATCAGATTGGACCCCGGTCAGCTATAATATCACACATCGATTTGCTTGTTGTAAGGAGGCATGCGCCTCAAAAGTGAAAGGCTTTAAAAATTCCTCAAACTTTTCTAAAGCTTTGGACCATTCTTTTTCAAAATCAAGAATAAAAATTGGGGGTCATCAAACACACAGATTACATTAAATATGCCGACATTTGGTTCCAATACGGCTCTATCCCTGTGTTATCTATATAAGGAAAATTTAAATTTCCACTTAAACAAAAGACGTTGGAATTTTCAGCTACAAGAACTTCAAAATGAAGCCACACTAGTTGTAGATCCTAAAAGTATTGTAAAAATTTGACAGTCCGAATTGTCTGTCCCCGAGTCGCACTCTTCTTTGAACACGCTGTCTTGAGATTCATTAGCGATGGAGGTATCCGGAACATTGTAAGAAAATGCTTGCTATTCATTTATATCATTACATGTACTGCTCACAACGGGAGGGAGGGAGTAGACTTTCTTTGGCGAGAGTGACGCCATTATCCTAAAGCTAATCTTCCAAGTGGCCCTAAACAGAAGAAATTTCATCATCATAAGTTTTCTTTGCAGTGCCGAAGAAAGTCTCTCATACACGTGTTGCCTATATTGTAACTGTTATAACCTGTAAAAATACCGTGAAATCCCTCTTCGTAATGTAGCCATGTTACCGGTACACCGGCTTGTTCCAGTCTTTCAGCATACATAATACCATCATCTCTAAGTACATCAAAACCAGCAGTCACTATGTATGTTGGTGGTAGTCCTGTCAAATTTTCTCTCATCAACGGCGCAAAATCTTGATTCAACAAAGTATCCTGAATTTCATTACAGACCCTACTGTCGTTAGATTCCTCGTTCGGGGCAAAGTTGTAACCTTCCATTCTAAATGTTTCTGGAACGAGGCTGTGCTTCAGGAGGCGCTGTTGGATTACTCTCACTCGCCGACAGGTGTGGTTGTTTGTTTTCATTGCCTCTGCGTGCCTCAAATCTCCGCTGAGATACCACGACCAGAACTTGGTCATTAAGTCCTTGGATAACAACGTTATATCGTTCTGCTGGTAGGACGGTGTCAGAAAATCTACCGCCTGCATAGCAGGATAGATCAGTCCCTGAAACTTCAACTTTGGCAACCCCATATTTTGATATTTCTCATCGAAAGTCAACCTCGCCGAAGTGGAAGCAGCCAGATTTCCTCCGGCGCTGTCGCCACACAAGGCGATTCTGGTCGGATCCACATTGAAGTCCGCCGCCGCATTCTGCAGAAACCACACAGTGGCCCTTGTACAGTCTTCCATTGGTACTGGAAACGGGTACTCAGGAGACAAGCGATAGCTGCGGAATGAAACATTGATTGAAAAACCATATTACAACCATAAGTTAGGAGCGATTCCATGCCTCTGATTTACATATAGAAATCTTGCTCTTACTTAGAAAGTATACACAGTACATTAAGAAATTCTGGACAAAACGATGGGAATTTCATTGTGCAAGTTTTGTCTCAAATTTATTACGTGTAAGAAATTTGTTATGTATTTATTTATTTATTTATTTATTTATTTATGAATTATGCATTTTTGTATTACAGTATCAAGTCAACCTTTGGGCTGGTTGGTAATATTGATATATGTTTATTCCTGGTATAATAAATGGGAGAGGGTTTCCTTACTCGATATTCACAAGAACAATTCCAAGTCTGGCAGCAATGTATCTCACCACGTAGTGATAGTCATCTGAAGAAAAGATTAAAAAAAACTTCATAAATCATTGACTGGCGCGAAAGCCACCACGGGGAAGTGTCAAATAAACCGACCTCGGCTTTCCTTGCCTGTTCAAGGAAGAGCAATAAAATCTTTTTAACGTTCGGTGACATACAATCTGATGTAAACTGTACAGAGAAAAATAATGAATTCGTGTGAGATCAAATTTTGACCCCTACATTGACTTACTCAAAGGTCTGTACATGTGAATTCACTTCCTTGCCTTGAGAAGCGAGAAGTCAGTGTGATACCTGTGTCCATGTGTATGGAATAAAATATCAGAATTCCCTCTTTTTCAATGCAGAATGACACCCGGCTCAGTTTGCTATCCCCTGCTTTTATATTTATTTTGCTCGTTTCCTAGTTGGTCGGCCAACAATGGTACTGTTGTCGAGTTTACCTACAAACCAATTTTTGTGACAGGGTGAAGCGTCAAGTCTGTTCCGCGCAGGCGCTCTGCTCATTACTGCTGGAGTACCGTGACATTTATGCATGCTCAATAAACGTGTGAATAGAAATCATGAAAGTCGGTGTACGCTTTTCAAACGAAGGAATAGAAGGGGCAATCACGCCTATGTTGTGCCGAATATATCCCCTTTCTGTATCCAGAGCGATGCTTGGCCGCTTGTCTCTGCTCGCTGTCTGGCCGCTCGGCTCGCTCACTAAGTGTGCGACCCGGACGAACACCACTCTAAAGTCGCAGAACAGAGGGATATTTGGCACAGCATACATGTAGATATGGCTGCTCTTCCATTCCTTTGTTTCATGTAGTAAACCAAACTTTATATTAGCATCTTTATTGAGTGTAAATGTATTCAAACCGGTACATTAAGACCGTGTTCTTTGTAACGACCCGAGCGCCTGTGACCTTAGCGTACTTTTTGTGACGACTCGTCACAAAAAGTACGCTAAGGTCACGACGTACATAATTAAAAGCAAGAAACATGCACAAAACAATTTATGTACACTTCAGAGCACAAATAATCCGAATTGTCGTCACAGAAAATCAGATTTAGCCTGGCGATCGGTTTACAATGGATGCAATATTGGTTAATTTTTGTCACCAACGTCGAAGTAACATCTCATTGTAATTAAAAATTACGATGTATGTAGTAACATGCCGGATTACCGTATTACGTAATTTCTCGAGCATGATGGGAAAAGTGGAAGGTACTAACTAAAAGGTTAACCTGTCTTCGAATCCTCGCATCTGACCTTCAAATTCAATCGACTAGTCTTCGAATTCAAGAAATTAAACTTTGGATCTTATACAACCATCTTCGACTCCTCTCGTCCTAACTTCGGATCGTATCGAACTACCTTCGAATCCGACAAATTCGAATCATCACAATGTAAGTTCGAAATGTGTAGACCTAACCTAAGAATCTGCGAGATTAGATTTTGCGCAGCTTACGCGGATTGCCATATACCTCTTTGATCTACAAACGAACAAATTCCAGCAGACTTAGCAGACTTGTCTGAGCACGGAGGCCTGAGGTTAGAGGGTTTTGCATGAGGTCAGAGGTAACATAGATATGAGATATGGTGATAGCCGCTCTTCCAATATTGACGTGAATGACACATGCCTACAATCATAGACCCTATGTTACGATCTATGCCACAACGCAGTCACGTGGAATTACCTTCATGTTCCGAATCAAGACACAACTGTGAAAAGAAATTGTACTGTAAACACTTTTTCAAAATAGTCCAAGTCATCATATATCAGACAGTAAAGATTTGTAAGATTTTTGAGTCAATATCTGACTTCGTGGGGCATTCTATCTTGTCAATCAGTCTAGATTTACATTTTTTCTGGACATGAACGAAGCCGTAGATACAGTGGACCCAGGTTCACTGTTCCGTTACGATCAAAACATAAAAATGCACAAAATCTATGCAATTGCAAGTTGGATACCAAATAACATGGAAATATCTCGACCTTGTTGTTTAGCCCACCTTTTGTACCGAGGACCCATCCGCCACCGTGAATGTACACCATAGCAGGTATTGGGTTTTCTGATTTCTCAAGGGGTTGGTATATTCGCACGCTAACCCCATCGAACTTGGTGTCAGTAAAGGTCACGCTTGGTTCGTCCTTGCAAAATTTGGAGACCAACCATTTATCAAAACTATAGTAGTTCCTCAGGGCACTCAATGGGTCTGCAAACCCGAGGTAAACCGCTCCTCTTGCCTGTGTAATATTCAAGATTATATTTTGAATCGACCGTGAAATCAATAAAGATAAATGTGCAGAAATTAAGCTTTAAAAACAATAGGTAGGTAGATAGGTAGGTAGGTAGGTAGGTAGGTAGGTAGGTAGGTAGGTAGGTAGAGAGAGAGAGAGAGAGAGAGAGAGAGAGAGAGAGAGAGAGAGAGAGAGAGAGAGAGGAGAGAGAGAGAGAGTGTGTGTGTGTGTATAGGAAGACGGACAGATAGACCAACAGAGGTAGACAGACAAAGGGACAGAGACATACCGGAAGGCATATGCAGACAGACACACAGACAGGCAGGCAGGCGAGAAGACCAACTGAAAGGCAGACGGAAACAGACAGACAATAGACGGTAGAGGAGAGCAATGGAGAGACCTACCACAAGATCTGGAATTATGTGTCTGACATTGGTGCATCTAATGCGCCAAGGTTCAGCTATCCCAGAAGGCAATGGACAATAAGACAGGTACGCTAAAATGGCGCCGGCGATAACAATCAAAACAACTGTCACCATCTTCTAAATGTTCTGTTAATAAGGAATACATATATATAAGCAATGAGTTTAATAACAGTTATTATATTATATATTGACTCCCCAAAAATAATAGACAATTTCATTAGCAACATACATACATACATACATACATACATACATACATACATACATACATACATACATGTATGCATGCATGCATGTATGGGACCAATACGAAGGGTCTGTCGCTATGCACGAAATATTCCAGCATCCCTTGTGAATATCCTAACCTTTTTATTAAAATGGGCGCTGTACCGAAACTGGTGACCATGGCCGAAGCATATATGTGAACGAAAGAACGCAACCAAAGTTTTTTTGGCAAAATCTTCAAGTGATTCCAAAGCTACAAAACAGATGAACTACGAATGTCCATCAAATGCTGAATTTGCTTCACATTTACTTGAAATTGGTCACCAATTTCTGGGAAAAGGCAATGTTTATCAACTTTAAAAGTGGCGCAGCCGCAGACAGGATGACATCCTTCCTTTAAACAAGTGGTGCTCGCAAACGCCCACATGACTATCTATACCATCGAGCGCCGGCTTCAGTTTTCTTTATGGAGAACATGGAACTTCAGTAATCATGATAAAGTTGGTGAAGCTAATCTATATAGCTCATTTCTCCTTAATAATTAAACGGTTCACGTTCTTTCTAATTCTGGTTGCAGACCACATATTTGAAGAGGTGTAGGTCTATGCATGAAACCATGGAGGGGTTACCTAGCTGCAATAATTGTAGCCCACGGGCCTTTGTTTGCCGTGTTGGATATTCAGCCCCTACGGGCCGGGGCTGAATAGCCAACGCGGCAAACATAGGCCCATGGGCTACAATTACATGTAGTACAACTAGGGGTTACCTAGCTCTGAGTGGTAGTGCTCCCGTGCTCCCACCTTATAGCCGGTAAGACACAACCCTGCCACGCAGAGGTACTGATTAAGGTACCTCAAATAGAAACGAGCAGCATGAATCCTTGCTGCCAATGAATGATACACCAAAGTGCTTTTGGCCATACCCAAAGAACTTACTCAGATATCACACCATAACAAAATACCAGTCACCAGGGAGCTGATGACAGTGGGCTATATGAACAATGGACAGCAAGGGTAGTGACCTAATTTTATAACAGTTCGCCGTTGCTCAATATCAGCTACTTGACATGCATTGTTGGGAATGAAAACATTTCTAAAAGCAATTTATAGACGGATATGAAAATAAGACATTCTAAGTTATCATGTCATAATACAAACGTGTTAACATTGGACAATTGTGTCTACATTGACTTTGTATCGACTTACCGTCAGCCAAACTTTGAACGAGACACCTTACACAATAATACCGAGGTCAAAGGTGAAAATTATTTGGACATGTACACGGAGGGGACAAAAGTCGATCGCGTGTAAACCAAACACGGGGCACATACCTCTCTCCAGCAATTGAACAAAGGATTTATATGTGATATTAGTAATTTGACGTCGTTCTCGCCACGAAGATGAAAGTACGCGTGTATTAAACTTTGGCTGGAACTTCGGTCACACTTGAAAACAAACGTCATCAAAGTAAGTCCACTCAATCTGTGGACCAGTCAAGGACACGTGACGTAAGCATTTTTTACCTCTTAGATTACATAATAAGTTTTCACGTCTTAATTTTGTGACAAATAGAAACATTATATTTCCCGCACACAGTTAACACAACTGCAGCCATGGAGGACATCTTGAATATCAAAATTTTGTAATGTTAGGTAATTCATTTCACCAGGAACACACCTTGTACCGTGGCATCCGATTATTTCCTGACTTCGAAAGAGAATGACATTAAGTTTCCTTGATGAATGTATGAGCAAAAGTTCAAGTTTATTGCTGGATGCAGCCACGGTCCCTCGAGGGACCGTGATGCAGCTTTACCATGGAACAACTATATGGACAATAAACAAGTTATAGGCCTGATTCTCCAACTTTTTCCTTATATCAAATAAGGGAATTACATTACTTTATATTATTATACACCTACTGCCGTAACCTATGGGAGTTTGACCGTCCAATAACTTTCAGTATTTTGTGTAGTACGCGGAGTCCCGAATACGGAAGACGCGCGACCCGGGCGCGCGACGCGCATGTTTGGGGTTTGTAGCAATTTTATTTCAACAATTGCGCGCGTTCCACTCATATCGCGCGTGCTGCATCCCTCAAAATTTACCATAGAATTAGTTTATACGGACGATTAATGGAGGGAGGTGTATAATAATGGGGTTATACGCAAAATACGGCCCTGTATGGACTCGGGCTCAGTGAGTGACGGACGTATTGGACGAGCCGAGCCCTCGTCCATACAGGGCCGTATTTTGTGAATAACCCTATATTACATTTCATTTTCATTTTATCACAAGCAAAGCTTAATTTACCTAAATATTTGTCGACTTTTAAGATTTTAGGGCATTTTCTTGCCATTCCATTGGGTTTTTTCGAACACGACATGATCACTTGTTGAACTTGGAAACATCGCACTTACTAAGTGCAACTGACCAGTGCACTGTGTAGCGTCGGTGACATCATCGTGACACCGCGCCAGGTACTTTCGATCGATACTGCTCGCGATTGTTAGTTACCTCTCAACATACAACATCTGTTTGAATGTTGTTGAACAGGGGATTTCTCTGTGCATCGTCACGCCAGTCAACCGGATCCATTATACAGACTGACATGAAAATGGGGAAATCTTAGGAAAAATTAGCCAGAAATGTGCACTTTCGTACCACTAATCCTGCACGTATGGAACATGTACAGAGAAAAAGCTCCAGTGTCATCGCTGTAGTGCAATTACAATAATTGCAACGTTGGCAACGCAAGTGAAAAAGAGTTCTCTCTTCAAAACATTCTCCTACGCTATCCTATGCAAATATTTATCGCTGAAATACTATTCGCTAAAGTATTCACCTGTGATAAATCAGCCGGAAATATGACACAGGTGACTTATCATGCGTGCTAATTGACTTGCCTGATCAAATTTTGTAGAAGACTTCTCTATGGCGTCACTGTCTAAATAGAAAAGATTGTCGATTTTTGACGATCAGTGCCTTTTTAATTGGAGAAACATGACATTTTATTAAGCAACAAAAGCAACACAATAAACTACATGTATTCGAATGGATATTGACCCAGACCTGTTCCCAAAGAAGTTGTTTTTAAACAACTTCGAAAATATTTCTATACTGAGATATGGTTCATGCTCCGAAATTGCATTGGTGTTCACAATTTATCTCTTCTACGTAACAGTGGAGCGGTTTGTGGATTGTATGATCAAATTATCCTTGTCTAAATTTAATGTTAACATAATGCCGTCACGCCATAGTTTACAGTTAACACATAACTTTGAACAGTTCTAGAAATACTCTGACAATCGAGACAAGGTTCAGCTGTTCATGCCTCAATCACAGATCGCAAAATCAATATCCCTTCTTAATTTTTTTTTCAGTTACTACCGTATATAAATAGTTCCGCGTTACGAGGGTAACCTACAAAAGAGAATACATTTCCCAAAGCTTCTTATTGGAAAGTTCAACAAAGGCACATCAAGACAACAGCTCCTATTTTAATAATTAAATATAACATCAAACATATATGACGTCAGACTCCATATAAGTTAACGATTTGTGTTACCTGATAAGTTTTGTACTATCGTTTAAACATCCCTCAAAACATATCTTGGTCGGGAACTGTTAAACGCTTGCGGAATTTTTCTTGAATGCGATTTGGTAACAAATGAGCCCTGTACAGACTAGTCCTTTTCATGCTTATTTTGCTCTCTCTCTCTCTCTCTCTCTCTCTCTCTCTCTCTCTCTCTCTCTCTCTCTGACACGAAGACACTTATATACTGAAGTGCACATATGTGTGTTCTGTATGTATGTATCTACGTAGCTTTCTTGCTCTTTTCAGAGGTGAATGGTGTATGAGTAATTCAAGTACTTACCAAAAACATCGACGGCGAGCAGGTGAAAGAGTATCATCAACTTCAGCATATTGATGAGGAAATAACGGATCATCCACGATTAAACTTGCAAGAGCGTCAAATGGTACGGAGTTTGTTTGTTACCCATGTTGTCGTCGTGTTTCTCGTTAATATTTAATGTGACAGAGTCTCGGCTGAAATACATAGATTTATGGGGGCTGAATTTTTTAATTTTCTTAATAGCAGGCATATTGGCTGTGCCTTTCGATCAAAAAATGACGCTCTTGACAGGGACGAAAAGGCCCTTTGATATGAGCTCTTAATATGCCAACAAGACCAATGCATCGCGATGACCCAGAGCACCAAACTATATGTACTTCAATCTCTAAACGACAGGGTTATTGGCAAACGTTTGGCACATTGGAGTACACTGTACATATGGGTTGGCGCGACAGGACATAAAAATTTTATTTCCTTGTTCTATAATGATGAGCAAGTTAATCACGGTAAAACGCGCTGAACAATTTAGTCAAATGCGCATGTCCAATACTCGAGCGTCTTCCCATGAATTTGACAAAAAGATAAAAGCCACCAGTGTATGTAGCTTCAGAAAAGAGCCAAACAGTAAGATGGAGCTAGAAGTCACGAGTGATTCGCAAGTTGTGAACGAGAACGTTCTTAAAATTTGAAAAGCCTTACGCTTGCCTCGGCTCGTTTTGCTATGAAATGTGTAGACTGATCACCGGTACCAGTAGTCGTGATAAACTTGTTTCTTTATGTATCGATGCGCTTTGCTGTAGCAAAGTACAAAATATAACCGCGCCATACAGAAAGACAATGTACCTAAATATTCCTCCTACCCTTGTACCCTTGACTAGGTACATTGTGTTTTCCGTTACTGGACATATCGTCATACTATTCATTCACATGTATACTTTATGCTTCCAACCACATTTTGGCCTGAAGACAATTACCAATAGCGTTTAATAATCTCAAATATATGTTTTGTTCACCGTCGCTGTTGTTGCAATGCACACGATTCAGTGTCCCTGATACATGTGCGTGTTTGTCTTTCTGACGTATGAGCAGCTGACAGTGAAGACCGTGCACTATAAGACCATGCAAGTGCGTGTTCAGAACGTTTTTGCGTTATTTACAGGATATGCGTGTATGTGTTTGCGTGTGTGTGTCATAATAGCTTTTCCTTCATGTGTTGATGATATGAATGTCACGCAGAAAATCTGCAAGATTTTTTAGAGCTATGCCTGTACACAGTCATTCCATCACCGTCGTCTGTATATTTGTCTGTACTGCATGGCTACATGTGTACATGTGTATAAGAACAGATAATGACGTATGTGCATGAAGATATGTATGTATGTATGTATGTATGTATGTATGTATGTATGTATGTTTCTTTTATTGTAAGTTTTCTATGTCTTTGGACCCTGTGACAGAGGCCACACGGTGCTACAAGCCGAACGTCTGTGCTGTCCATAACGTGTATGCATATCATGTAACCGGCATCATGGCTGCTGATCAAGATAGATGAGATTTGCTAAGACATGATGTGCACGACTGTTACAATTGATCACACAAAATCTAATTGTCACGGCATCAGATATTGATATTGCGGAAAACGTTCATTATGAATTTTTCAAAATTCATTACGAATTTTCTCTTTGTTACAGACGGTAAACCCTGAAGCCAAACGGAAGGAGTTTCAAAACAGCTTTGGAAGGAGTGTTTTTGAGGGCACATTACTTCTGTGCTGTTGTCGTCGTTTTAGTCACGTGATTGGATCCCCTCAGCAACACCCGGCAGGAAGCTTCGAGACAGTACTAAAGGGAGGTGTATAGAACACTAGTGTTTGTCGTTTCCAGCACAAGTATACAGTAGTCCAACCTCAAAGCGACAAACTCTTATGCTACAAAACTTTGTGTATAATCTACATGTACTTTTGCAAGACGGCGACACAGTCTGGCTCCATTCCGCATACTGTACAAAAGATCTCACTTCCTCATCTTTTTTTCGCGCAGCAACTGACAGCCAGCGGTCTCAAATGTACATGTACGAATAAACAATACAGCGGCACATTTTTTGCAGTTGTAGGGTTTTGTAAACCCATTTCTTTTTTGAAAAACTGTCGTTCAGTCGTTTCAAGCGAATTTGTTTCCACGGAATCAGTCATGCTCTGCTGTGTCTGTTCGTATGACAATGTGGACGAATTCTCGAAAGTAACAAGTCAGTCGTTGATTCTTCAATGGTTCGGTTTCATAATTACCGATTCACAAATATGAGAATGTTTTCATAATAGGTGCATTGAAGTGGTAGGAGGTTAATGCGGATATAGGATCAAAAACCCTAAATAGTATGATAAAATACACCAATGATTAAGTCTCAACAGGTTCATTCATTTCTAAAATTTATGAATGTGTTTGAGAATATCTAACCAATGCTTGTGCAATTGATACAAAGCATTTTCACTTTGTGCACATCAGAAGAAAATCGATTGGTAATTTGCACATATATTTGCAGGCAAATTACATATCAAATGAACCCTATACCATGTGAATAGCAATGAAGTTACTTGGCTAAATACGAGTCATATTTCTTTATTGTTCATATTTTAAGAAGTCCATACATCTTTCTTTCATGGATTTGACTGTGTTTTGTGGTGTGTATGTTTGCTTTGTTTGTTGATCATCTCTGTGTGTGGCTTGAGCTTGTAAATATTCAACCATGTGTAGAAGTCTGTGTCCATGAACTTGGGAAAATGTGCAACAGAATCACGCACAGGTCAATGATAAATAAAAAAAACAAAACAAAGTGCAGCATTTTCTTGGCGAGGACAGTGACCCTCTTCTTCGATTGTTGCTTATTTGGTTTCTCCAGTACGGCGCACGGTTGTCATGCTACCATATTCACTTTCGAATATATACGACAAAATTCTGTGATATTTGAAAAGAAAGTCTTCGCCTAATCTTATCCCGCTTCAGATAATTGCTCTTGAACCATACAGAAAAGCAATCGCAGATCGTTCTACACAACGTTTTCGATGACGGAAGACTTACATCTGCACAGGGTTTGAACTTATCGTGAGCATAAGAGAGATCTTGAGCCTGTTGACATTTTAAACAGCGAGAAGGTTAACTTTAAACCTTACGATTCCAAAGAATGAACACTGATACAATCGAGAATATTGAGTCAATAATTTATGATACTTCCAATGACTTGGTTTTACCTGTTTTATCCATAATCAGAATGAATGAACATAAATTTCGTTTTTTGTTTCTGTAAGATCTTCACCCTTCAATATTTTAGTACGACAAGAGATGTATTTGTTTATTGGTTACTCATATCACCATGGGGAACCCTGAAATCTGTTGTTTTTGTTGTTTGTAAGTTTTTTATGTTTATTAGTCGTGCTGTTGTTGTTGCCAACGCAAACTCTCTTCATATACTCGTTTAAGTATGAAGAGAGTTTACGTTGGCAGAGAGTTGCATCGGGTTAAATAATGATACGTGTCCTGTAGCGTTTCTTATGACATCTACATTACGTTTGAAACAACAACACTACAGTTATCTTCCTTGAATTTTATTGGTCAAAAACAACAACAACAACACGACAACAACAACAACAACAACAACACGACTAATTAACATAAATAACAATACAAACAACAAGAACAACCATATTTCTGGGTTCCTATGATATCACACGGCTCTTCATGACTGTGTCAGTGAAATGTACGAAGCAGAGTCCCTTCCATAAAATGGCGGTTTATGTACATTATATGGGCTCCGATATTACCATTATATAAATATTTTGGACAGAATTCTTCATAGGGTAAAAAGACTGCTTCATTCGTCAGACAAACAAGCAATTTATTTGATTTTTTATTTGATTTTGCTAATAGCTCCATAGTGATATCACATAGATGTTCGGGTGAGACACGAATGTAGTTCTGCAAGCATGTGGATTAACATGAAGGGAAAATGACATCACAAGAGCTAAAATTACACAAAAAGGTCACTGAAAGATCATCATCTCTGACCTCAGAGGCCAACATATTTATTTCTCTGTTTCTCGTACGTCCATACGGATTAAGTAATATAACCACAAAACAGCCTCTAAATATGTTGCAAAAAGCACCAAATAGGCAATAGCCTACATGATCTTATCAGTTGCTTTGATTCGTAATAATAAATAGTTCTGCTTATATGTAAATAAGTCAATCAATGACTCGACCAAAACAGCTTAAATTTGCAAAGAAAACATATACCTTTGCAAAATAAATACAAAAAAGACAAAACCTTTGATTACACCCTATTAAAATACATATATCTAGACAATCACCAACAGGAAAAAAAATTTCATCATGTACAATATTCAGGGACTGAATATATATATATATATATATATATATATATATATATATATATATATATATATATATATATATATATATATATATATATATATTTAAAACTATCTACTGTTGATTGACCAATCAGAGTGCTCAATTCAGGGTGTTTTATTTACTCATAAAGCCTTGGTCACCAAATTCCAAAACGAATGACAGTGCCGTAGTAAAGTACTGTCCAATCACAGGTGAACATGTCATATTCTGTAGACATCTGGTACATTTTAATATTCAAATTGGTAACACAGCGGAAACCAGCTGAAAAACAAAATCTGCTGTGCCCTAGGGCATTTATATAATGTGCACTAGGGCATTTATAGAATGTTTCATTACATTGGAAGGCTATTTCACAAATAAAAGTTTTAATTCATATCCTAAACATGTTACATTGACAAAGGGGACGGTTGACGTAAACACTTTGAAAACGAAAATATATCAGTTAGGGGCGATAGTTTTTTAAGTCGAATAAAACCCTCGTACTCGGGCTCTTCTGGTATATAAAATCCAACCCTACGATAAAATGTCTCGGCCTGCGGCCTCGACATTTTATCGTTGGGTTGGACTTTATATACCAGAAGAGCCCTCGTACTCAGGCTTTATCCTAAAATATGCTCTCTGTGTATGAAATGTTACTACTAAGGTAAGATATTTGGCCGACTCTTAAGGTAGTATGCTCCTTGGGGGGGACAGATACTGGGGTGAGATATTTGCTTGACATTGGAAAAGATAGAACACTCCTCCAGGACAGATATTCAATCTCTTAGGTTTTCCACAGCACTTTCTGATCTACTGATTGTGTGGGCTGATTTTGAAGCTCTTCGACAAATAATGTTTCCACCTTGTTTTGTGAAAATTAATCATTCAGTTTCTCAAAAGTAGAGTTAACAAAGGGATGATAGCAGCCATTTTGAATTTAAATTATCTGTTAAATATTACGTAATGTTTCCATGGTATCAAAATTCACACGTTGATCCCAATTATTGATTCTTGACAAATTTCTGTGCAACAGTTTAAGTCTGTCAGCTTTGACCTTTAAATCAAACTTGAAAATACACTCTATCTTACAGTGTAACATTACAGATTACAAAATACAATACATTTAGTGATGAAATTCTTGGAAAGACATGAGAACTCAGAACAAAATTTGCATCTCTTGGAATGACAACACTTTCAAACTACAGAAATATGTCCTAAAAATATCCATAAAAATACAGATATAGCAACTCGGCGATTTCATCACCTCAAGTATTTCACAAAAAATTCACCAACAATGAATCTTTTAGAAAATCTTCGTTTTCAAAATCCATGTTCAGTGGTTAAAACTGCATAACATCTTAATTTATTTGCTTCAAAAACTCATCACACTTGTAGAATTATTTGACTTCATACTATTGTTTCTTGTTTCTAGAAATATGCTAAATTTGATACAAATGAAGTTACTGAGATACATACATAAATATTTTGAAAAAATTATTTAACTTTTGACACTTTTTTCCTTTAACCTATCCACCCCTATGCCCTGTGAACAGGTCCACAATCACAATTGATAACAATGGGTTTGGGCCAAACCATAGTGATGAAAGGGTTAACATGTGTTGACAGCATATAATGTACTTCTTTCCTGATGCAGGGTATATATCTCATGCTTCATTTCAGGATAAAAAAATCCATTAGATTGACACCGTGGGCTGGCAAGGCTGAAAAAAACCAACCCCATGCAAAGCTGTGGTACAATTCAACACTATCCTAGGGGATATGTTTGTGTTTATTCATCATGAATGGCACCCTTAGACATATACTGATTAACGCCATGGGTCCATTCTTCTGCAGTTGCGCCCTAAGACCACAGGTGAATTTGCTGGAAGGGGCAATGGCCACAACATCTGATAACAATTTCAGCTTTTGGCAACCATAATATGAGAACATTTCTTCTTTCTCCCCCTTAAGGAGTTTAATACAAGTTTTTAGCCTAGCAGAATTTTGCAGTGTAAAAATTATAATGCAGTCCTTTACAAACAACATAGAACATACAAAACTTTAAAATTTGACAATGGCTTCACACTTTGTTAATTTGCAGCACGGATATTAAATAATATATAATAATAATAAAACTTTTTAACTTTTTAGGCAAGTATTGGGTTGAGGCATACAGACTAACAATACATTTATAACAAAAGAAAACAAAACTCCATTACACGATTCTTTGGACAACTTTGATCATGCTACTGGTGATCCATGATGACATAACGGGACATCACTATAACCGATACAAACTATTGGTCCAGAGTTTAAAACTCCTCAGCCTCTGTAACTGATTCTATGGTTTGTTTGTACCGGAGAAAAAAAATTACCAGAGCTATAATCTCACAGAAGACAATGAAATAAATAATGGTCACAAAAGTGGTTTTGGTGTTTTCAGAGTTGAGGACAAAACTTCTAATCAACTGATATGTTCTTTGGAATTTGTGAACCCCAATTCTGCCAGGCAGTATTACTTCCCCATCTGCCAAATCAGTAAACAGTGGTATTGAGTAATATACATGTATTTTCAATTACTTGGCATGGGTATGGTATAAAAGGTTAAGTCGGTAAAAATCATATTTACAGGATCTCTGATTTCAGGGGCCTTCAAGTGTTCAAGTCTTTTTTGAAATGCAACATACAGTACATGTTCTTCCCTCGTTGGTTATAACCAACGACCTGATGGTGACATGAACTTGGCAGGATTAAGGTTAACCATGATATCATCAATTTATATATCATCAACATAGAAGTTTGCTCCACTGACAATAAAATTATAAATCCAAGCATTCAGCAATAGCAACAAAGGTTTAACACAGGATACAAAGCTTGAATCCCAAGGTTTGTCCTGATGTCCCACTACCCCTTGAAGCTCAACCCTTTTCTAGTCATGTTATTCTGTCACAATCTGGCAATGTTGGTTGAAGCCAGTAGAGTATGAAACATATAACATACGGGTTTCTCCACATGGTGATTTTAAGGGGTGGGCCACTCTTTGTATTTTGAGCCATCTATTCATATGTTAATAGATACACAAAAGAAAAGTTTTTCATGACAAACTTGAAGAATATGCAAATTGAGATTTGTTATGTATCTAGGTCACACCTCTGCTTTTTTAAGATGTGGAACACACTGTATGTGCTAAAGGTATACTGTCATCTGTTCCAATTTTGCCACAGTTACCGTGGAAAGAGAAAATCTAATCAATCACAGATTTTAAGCGGGTGGCCACTTTTTAAAAACAGCGCCCTCACATGGGCATTTTGAATACCAAGGAACCAGATATGGGCATATTTAGATTTCAGGTGATTGTATACCTTTAAACTGGACAGCCAATTATTTGAAAAGCATAAATTACATAGACACAACATTATCTTGTCCTACTAGGGTGTATCCAGAAATTATTTCTCTTGACAAGATCTCATAGCCATGATGCACATCAAAGTGGTGTGGGATACAGTGATTGTTTGGTATTTAGATTTTGTTATAACCATTGTGAATAAATTACTTGATATGAAAAGAAGTTGATCTGTTAACTTTCAGCAGGACTCTGGATTATGCTAAGAAAACAATTCTCCTAAATTTTCTTAAATTTTCTTAGATCACACTGTAAAATTTAATGTCTAATGATTCAATCATCTATACCCAATTGATGTAACTTTCCAGATTTTTTACAGACTTTGTCATCAGGGTAAAATAAATAAAAAACCAATCTTTCTTTTCAGAGTTTTGACTCGAATAAAAAATAAAACCCTGTTGGCCAGAAGAAAATTTTTTGACAAAAATTACAAGTTTGCATTCAGACAATACAGTTTTTTAAACGATGCTGATCAGATTATACATCTTTTACACAGATTACATCCACTCACCCATATCATGAGTTACAGTTTTACAGCAAGCATATGTGTTATCATATTCTGTTGGACAGTCTCTGTAATAATGCTAATAACTGTGGAGCAGTCGTAAATCTTCCATATTTCTCTGATGGTTTCTGGCATTCATTCACAAGTTTTTCCAATTCATCGCTTTCCTTCAACGAAGACGGAATGTTTGTCAATAAACCGAATGGTTTTCCATGCATGATGACGTCGCTTCCTGGAAAAAGAAAGACATCAAGGAAGAATTTAGTTCGGATTGAAACTAATCTCCTCCAATAAGAGCCCAGTACATACAGAAAAAGTCTGATTCAGGCATCTGTGCGAAGGGAAAGAGAACACAAGGCACTCTGGGAAAGAAAATTGAAGTAAGACATAGACGGCACCCTTTTTTAACGGCATGAATTGAATCACTGTCAAAACATGAAAATGTTGCACAATCTGATCAAGTAACATTATGAGTCAAAAATAGCTTTGAGTTGAACTTCATTAAATGAAAAGGAATATAGGCTGCTATCCGTGAAAATCATTTTTATTGATTTTGTATTATTTGCGAGGTTGGTTGTATTGCTATGCATCTGAAAAGAAAGAACAGAAAAATAATACTGAAAGACCCTGTTGCACAGAGAACTGCTAACAAAAGAGATATATCGCTGCCTGAAGTCAATGCCAATGAGTCGACAGCTGTTCTAACATACTGAAAATTTTACCTACAGGATCATCATTATCCATAAGACCTGTAATTAATTTCCCATAGGCACCACAGTAGCATTGAGTTTAATTTTCTTATTTTAAAACACTCAGCGAAATTTTTCGTTGATGGCAAGTCCATTAAAATTTTGAGTTAGTGATGAAAATAGCGCCCTCAGTGTTGTTTTTGACAAATTCAAGCTTATTGCTATGATTTTCATGGGCCCTATACTCCTTATATTACGACAGAATGCTAAAGCCATCATTCACAACAGTATGCATTTTGATTCAGGCAGACAATTAGTCTTACAAAAATACTAAAAATTAAAGTTCAAACAAAGCGCACACCAATGCAGATACCAAAACTCAAAGTTCCTCACTATTTTTCACCTGAACTATCTTCGTTAGTGACGAGTCTTGAAGTGAATAACTGGTTTTGAGCAATACCAAAGCTAGATATGTTACTTACCAAGTAGACCATGACAGACAGCGTAATAATTGTGATCTGCTTCAAGATGTGTACACAAGTCATCAGTACTGAAAGACAGACAGTTTGGAGTGTCGGTGCAGTCATCATGGGCACTTTCCAGCTTTTCATCCCAACCGTATGGTTTATCTGTCAAAAATGATATAAAAAAAAAGGAAAGATAAGACTTTCCTATGATATCAGATTCACAGAGCTAATAATCCATCAGCTGTCAATTTTGATGTGCTTTCCAGTATTTTTGTTCCATTGTTACTATACACTTTCTTGTCTCACTCCTGAAATCAGGTCAAAATGCCCCAGAGTTGAAATGGCTAACACTGCCTTCATGCAAGTAATATCTAATGTTATTGTTGGCAATTGAATTCTGGTGCAGACAAACATTCAGTTGCAAACAAATACATCAAAACCTACCCATAATGCATTGTATTTGTCAAGCTGATACTGTGTATTTAACATACTTTAGGGAGAAGAATATGTAACATGTATTTGTTTTATAGAAAAAATTCTGAAGATTTACCACAAAGCTTAAGCCAGTGTCCTCTTAAGGAAGTTACGTGCTATTACACAATTATAATAGCAATATTAATAAGCCTTGTTTGAATACAGCCATCTGATTGGCTAAAGTCAGGGTTTATATTCTGAACCAAACTCTTGCCCATGTTTGTGATTGTAAGACGTCCATTTAGCCACAGAAAACAATACAGTTATATTAAATTTGGTGGTGAGGGGCTTGATTTATGCATCCCTCAGTGATCCACTTTACCACAGACAACTATTACAACTATTTGCAGTAATAGAGCGCGAAGCCACTGCAGTGAACTGCAATAAAACTGCTTACACTAATTAGTTTCAGCTGTAGCCGTGGCCACTTTGGTGTTGAACAAGGCTACTTGATAAAGACCAAAAAGTCTGCTTGTACAAAGGCAAAACTAGCTCTGTCTGAGGCTGGAGTTGTAAATGAGAGTTTACGATTGGCACCCTGTGTTCAAGATTAAGATACAATGTAACATTACCATGCACTGGTCCATGTACAAATTTTTTTTATTTCAACTTCCCCAGACAAACTGTCTGCATGGGACATACAATGTTGTCGACTTTGCCAGCTGGCTACAGCTGAAACTAATTAGTGTGAGCAGTTTTATTGCAGTTCACTGCAGTGGCTTCGCGCTCTATTACTGAAAAGGGTATTAAACTAAACTTCAGTTGTGAAAGGGTTGGAAGATATGCCACAGTGAAAAATTTACCTTCCCTAATTTTCCTTTTATCAACAACAATGACATTCTCAAGGTCGATGAGTTTGAGTTGACCGTCCTTGGTGACAGCAAAGTTGTCGTAGATGATATCAGTCATATAGAGCGCATATTCGTCCTCATTGTTTGTAAACTGATGTGCGATAGCAAAGGCCTGGTACGCCAAGTCCACCCTGACAGACCACGGTGCTTCATAATATTCTAGGAGGGATGAGCCGATGTTATCCATGACGATGAAGCGTCCACAGGCTCCCAGGTAGGCGGGGAATGGCCACCCTTCTGATGCAGGAAACATCTGTAGAAAGTCAAAGAAACTTCATGCAACGGACACACAAAGTGCGGGAGAAATTTTCACAAGACACTGACAGGGTAATTTACCATAGCAGAATAAAAATACTTCTGTCTCCCAATACTTTGTTTGTCTCCTCTGGAATTAAATCGCCAACTGTCAATTTGCTTACATTGTTTTTTTCTCTTGTAATTTGCAATGTGATCCACGGCACTTGAACTTTCATTTCTTGAGTATACAGAGCATATTAAATCATAAACAGTAGTGGGGGAGAGACACTACCATCTATGGTAAAATAAGCCAAAAGGCAAGAATTTGGGTTCTTTTCAACATGTAGAGGTACACGATGTGCAAACAATAGATTGCTTTTCATTGCAGTGAAAAGCAATCTGTTGTGATATCATACCAGTGAACAAACTTGAAAACAAGTGAGAAAAGAACAAAGCAAAACCAAATACCAGCCAGAAGGAAAACAAAATTTTGACTTTGTGATCCTACAGCGAACACAATTCTTTTGTTTGTTTGTTTACCTGTTTTTTAACTTTATAATGTTACAACCATTCATAGTCATGAGAGCGGTAACTGGTCGTTTCGGCACCAAGTCGTTTCGGCCCAAGTCGTTTCGGCCTCGCAATTTCCGGCCCAAAGTCATTTCGGCACCGCAACCCAAGACGTTTCGGCATCCCTGTTTCGATTTGTTTTCAAAGTATTTAGTAATTGACTTACCGGTCATATTCGTAAGCGTGACCTTTGCGTTCTGACCAGTACTTTTCTGTGCATTTGTGTGACATTTGCCGTGCTGTTTTGGCACCGCTTTCAAACATTTGCCGTGTCGGCGGCTATTGCTATCGATAAACTTGTGTCACAGATTTGAAAATGATATGAAGTTTTTTTCTTACGGTCTCTTACTATGTTCTCACAAAGTGAAGCATGATTTACATGAATGTTATTTGACACTACTTTTTTAGTGCTTGGATGTGCAACATTTTTTTAATACGCTCCAGCACTAGTTCCCTCAGATAGCCCTGAGCAGTGCCGAAACGTCCTGGGTCGCGGTGCCGAAACGACTTGGGGCCTGAAATCGGGAGGCCGAACGTCTTGGAAACGTCTAGAGATCATGAGAGCGAGTAATAGGATTATTTATCTAGAGTAATGCATCATTTGTGGTCTTCCTGCGAAGCCAAAAAAAAGCACTCATACACTAATGATATATACAGTGAAACTTGCCTGAGCTAATACTGGTTCTGGATTAAAAGACAAAGCCATCATTAACATCATTTTCTCTTCTGGGGAAACAGATTCCGTGGGATGACCGAGATTCTTCTTGTAGGAAGACCATATTCTGTCCAACAGTCTCTGCGACGGACATCGCACCACATCCGACAAGTCCTTGACGTCGTCTGCCAACACTCCATCTCTCCTATTCAGTTTTGCGAGTTTTGATTTGTATGCAGCGGAGGAGACCTTGCACAACGGTGGCTCCAGTCCAGCGCTTTCACACAGCGCCGCATCGCTTTCTCTCCACTCAGAGTTATGACCAAGGCGTTTGAGGACAACTTCCTTGTCCATATACACGCCCTCGAAGACATTCTTGATGTTAATCAAGTCAAACAAGCGAATTCTTGAGTACGACGTGAACCTTAGGTTTCTGTTATTAATATCCTCGCACAGAGATGTCCCAAAACATGCAGGGCATTTATCAAATCCGTTGAATCTCGGGTCTTCCAAATTAGTTTTCATCAACTGGCTTTGGAGGAAATACTTGACGAACATTTGATAGTAACAGAATGCTCCTATGCAAACCAAGATCATTGCTATGGTCTTTTGCCGCCTTCCCCATCTCATGTTCAAAAACATGTGTACAACTGAAAACGATCTACCGGGTCTCGGACGAAACATTCTGGTTCACGCTGAGTATCCACTTAGCAGGAGAGGCAAACGATAAACCCGACTTCCTTCGACAACCGCCGGCAGACACATTCACTTTCGCCTTGTACTGCTGCACCTGGCGCCGTAACCAAAGGTGTTAATCGAAAGCGTATGACTCCACTTCGGTCGATGACAGTGCTGCTAGGTGCGACAGGTCGGTGAAGTCGTAATCGATGACATTTCCTGAAATGTAGCGTTATAAAGCAATGCTAAAAGTCTGATAATCTTTCCTGTCAAAGTACGATAGTCTGTCTTTGGCTGAAGGCAGCCATTTTGTCGCGCAATGCTTTATGGGGCGCCTTTTCAACGTCAAAAGGTGACAAAAGGTCGACACAATGTGACAACATTTAGCGACAAGTAAAACTTGTGCGTAAAAAAACTAATTCTATCCCCATTGTTTGAAACAAGCACCTTTAACGAGCAGGGGTTTTATAAAAAGAAACGCCCGAATGTGTTTCGGGTCTCAATGCATCTGAAGACGAGTTGGTTGTCAGTTTCCATGGCAATATGTCGTCTGCTATACAGCCAGTATCGAAGTCGATGCTCGTAAGATTAATATAGGGCTCAGCCCTTGTTGTCGCGCCAGGGGTTAAGATTGGCAATGTTATTTGTATTGATTCATGATAAACTGTAATTGTTACTTTATAAACGTTTATATGACAACTATGCCCAGTTTCCCTCTGATGAAAGCAGTTCACGTACTTACACGACGTCAAACCCTGCAGCAGGGCAGGTATAGATTTTCTGTAGCGTGTAAAAATTTTGGACAAAAATTGGCAATTTTTACAACGATAACAGCCTATTGCGCTAAACAAGGGACGTATTATGCAATAATTATCATTGCAATGGTAACCGCACTGCCCACCTTCCACTTGCAAGCTGAAAACTATAGCGTTCCGTCTAAAAACTTGCAATTTTTGAATCTAATTATTGCCACAGGGGGCGCTCTTCTATAATTCAATCCCAGCATTCTTTGCGTATGCCCCCGTTCATATGCACGACAGTTTTCTCCGTTTATCTATATCAACGATACTTTGTATCAGCGACAAGGTGTATAATAACATTTACTAACTAATAAAAGAGGTATATTTTATAAAAGGCATGTTATATCATGGTAATTTGTTTCGTATTTGTTTATTTACGAGTACTCAAAAAAAAACATGGCGGCGCCCATGAAAGAAGGGTACACTTCCGGTTACTCGCATAGTATATTATGAATAAGCGCATGCGTAGTCAGTAAGCCGCTGGCGCGACTATAGTCTTATTGGGACAGGGAAACAATCGATTTTAATCAGACTGAATTTTGGTCTGCTGAGTGTCGGAGTCTACGCATGAGCATCCTTTTCCTGACTCTAAGGCCTTTATAGGCCTAGGCCTACTTAGCCTACTTTTTCATCACAAATTTGACACTTCTAAGTTGGGCAAATTCTTCCTCCATCTCACGGATCGGCCTAGCCTAAAGAAAAAAAGCAGTTAAACGGAGGAATGTCCATTTACAATATAGGTAATAGTTAATTAGTAGTCAACGTAATTTTTTTTAAATCAAAAATTTGCACGTAATTTTTTTTAAACCAGAAATTTGCAAACGAGGAGTATCCTTTCTTTACTCAAACCCCAATTTGGGGGAACATTTAACTCCAAAAGTACAAACCCATGCGGTTTCAGTTTTAAAGCTCGGGATCACAGCGGATTTTGCGCAGCTGATTCTGTTGTTTAATGAGGATGAATATAATTGAACAATACTAGCGTGATATCAAACTTCAATCAATATTTTGGTGTTTTCTATACCCTAATTCAGGTAATTCCTGTTTCTTTCCTTTTTTTAAATAAACTTGTTCTTTTCATTCTTTGAGAATATATCTTCCTAATCTCATACAAACTGCTGTAACATTCCTGAATTAAAGTTGAAAACTTACGGCAACTTTATAGTTTGCTGTAGGCCTACTGCATGTAGTATTGCTTATAGTGGAGTTCATCAAATTCATTATACAAGCATCATCATGTGCACAAATGCCTTACGGAATGAATTGGTGAAGGTTAAAGTTATACCATGCCAAGTCATGTGTTGGCTTCATGTCCTGATCCTGCATGCCATATCACATGGCGTCATGTTATGTCGTGTTCTTGTCATGTCTTTTCTTGTTATGTTATGTCTTGTCATGTTGTGACCTATACCTGTCTCGTCATATCATGTCAAGTAGTCGTAAATTGACTGGGCTCCGAGCATATCATTCACATGGGCTGCGTGTACTCTTAAATCCTTGTTACGAGTCGGATTGGTTTTATTTCGTCTCTAAACTAACTTTACTGATCGGGGTTTTTTTGCGTGATGTTTTCATTAATTCAGATCTTTTATTGGCAAATCTCCTTCCCCTGCAGTTCGCGTTTACTACAGTGACATGGAAAACTTGCCACATGCCTTATCAGTACAATCCATTCAACTAACATTCTACTAACGTACACTCTCTTCATACACTTGAAGAGAGTGTATTAAAGTTAGCAGAGAGTTGTACAGGGCCACGTAATGATAGTGTCCTTGTAGCGTTTCTTATCAGTCTTATAAAGTCTACACTACGTCTGAAACGACAACGACACAACAATTATGTTCGTTGAATTTTATTGGTCAACAATAACAACACGACAAATAAACATAAACAACAATACAAACAACAACAACAACAACAACAACAACAACCAGATTTCTGGGTTCCCTGTGCCTGTGCCGTAACGCAGCAAAAGATGAAAACGGTTAAACGAATAGGAGACAGGGAATGACTGAATTAGTTGAAAATCTTTATTGAAAGTAAAACAGAAACTCGAAGCGACTTGTTGGCTCGTCTACGTTTAGAAAAGAATTACAAAGTTTGATTTTCTCTGTAAAGTAAAGAAATGAAATTTCAGATTATAGCCTAATTACGTGCATGGCCACATGATAATTGGTGGACGACACCGGAGATTATTGGGTGCTTCCGTTGTGCTTGACTTACTTAGACTGTTCAGAACATGAAAACTGTTAACGGTTACCATGTAACAAAAGTAACATGGTTATCCACTGTTTATTCTGTACCAGAAATGTTTGCACTACTCTTCATAAATTAATATTGTGCATAAGAAATCAATTAGTGTTAATAGACGAAAGCGATTTTTACAATTGCCTCGTTAATGTTCTCTTTCCCTTTGGCGACATATCGTATTAGTTACTTTTGATTATTCGTCTTTCACTCGTACAAAACATATACAGCGAGGCTCAGTCTAGTCGTTATACGCAGGTAAGCACTCCGACTCGCCATTTTGTACAAACAAAATTTATTCACCACCATGGTGACAAATGTTATCCCTGCTCCGTTATCGTAACTGGATGATGACAGTGACTGTGTGTGATATACTTTTACACTGTGTGCAAAGCACGACTGATTGGTCAAATAGTTTGAGTTCAACACCAAATCAATTAATCAGTGGCAAAAACTTTGCCAGCGTACACCAAAATACCACTGTATCCGTCAAGATGCAAAGGCCATGGACACAAAAAATCTGTTTACCGAGACAAAGACATCAACGGGTCTGTTATCAGGTTATCGAAGTCACGGTGAAACTTCGTTCGTCGCTTGTGACAGTTTGCCATATCTTTGGATGAAACTGACGAATTGAATATGATAATTAAGTCTTGCGTGGACACCATGAAATTTAAGATTTATTGGCCGTTTTGCTTTGAAAGAATTGTGCCTTATAAAGTCAACACAGGTCAGTATGCTGTACAGTTTGACTACCGTATTTTCACAAAAGGTCTACTTGTGCGTTAATATTAACGCGGTGTAATTGCGTGTGCCGGTGTTTTACAAACACAAAGTGAGGGAGTGATTCATGGGGTTAACTCAACCAACATCCAAAGGTGGGTTATCGGTTGCGTTAAACATTGACTACTGCACTGAACGCCCTGTCCTTTTACGCATAGCCACAGTGCCCCCATCGAATATTGCTTGCTTGACAGAAACCCAAGATGCAGGGTATAAAGAGAGCTGCTTATGAACTGACGACGAAATCGTCCACACATGGATCGTTATCCATGGTTCTGTATGAACAGAAGGCCTACCATGAAGAGTTGCTGAAGGTGATAACCTTGAGGTCGAACGGTAAGGCAAATTTCGAGTTCTCAGTCGTGGGTCTCGTGATGAAGTGTGCCAACTTGACTTTTCAGTGAAGAACCTGCATGATTCTAAATCAACAACTTAGTTTGTTTAGGACAAACAACAGTATTCTCTTTAATGCAATTAATAATCGGATATCAACAAGTAGCCACTACTTGGATTATGTAACACAGAAGATACAAGATAGGTCTACTTGATGTTGGGTCACGTCACACGGGTAAGACAAGCAGCGGCATTTCGAGTGTTAGAGGTCAAAGAGTGTAATGTCCACCATTTCCACACCCAACCGACTGACTGCGTCATTCCGAATCGTGCTGCTATCCCGAAATCTCCTCCATCCGGAGAGTCACGTTATTCGTTGCTATGGTGACGTTGAAATTCGGCGTGGGGTCAAAGAACTAGTTTGTTGTTATTTTACCATGATTAAAAAGACCGAAACGAGGAATATGTAATATTTGGTGCCATGATGGTGTGACGTCAAAGGGGTTGGTGAATATCATGTAAGACACAATGGGATGGTAGAAAGATGTCACAGTTGGGATGACGTCATAGACGATAGAGGTTGGGCGATGCTGTCGATGAGTTGTAATTGCCAGAGGTTTATGTGTTGGATTAGGCTGATTAGGGTCCAAAATACATTTTTTGGCCTTTAGTGATGATACCGTTTATAAATTTCTTTATCTGATTTTGTCAGACTGATTTTTATAAGACAGTAATTAATTAAAGAGACTTAATTCAATAGCGGATAAAATGATGCATCGTACTAGACTATACATGTAGACATGTACAGTTCTGGTGTTAACGTCGACAGTTAGTAAGATAACACGATATTTTCCTTTGAAACAGAATATCAGAGAGTTTATATGAAAGGCCATCAAGTTTAAAGGGGCGTTTTTTATCATCTTTTTCGCCAGGCAAATTGACTGACTGTGCACAACTTTCAAAGGTGAACAAAGGGTTAACATAACACACAAGTAAATAGTCAACAAGCACTAACGCGAGAGTCAGGGATCGAAGACTGCCCCTTTAATTAAACAGACTTCTGGACAAATCGATCACTGAGACACTGAGATGTAGCCCTTCATTTTCACGATCCCTAAATGACTTTACATGCTCTCGACAGGTTCTTACAAAAGTTCCACTTGGCCAGTTCTATCGTAGAAAAAATCCCTGGAACAGACGTTCATATTCACTCAATTTTTACCATTATGCAACTAACACCTATCTCTGGGCAAAATATTATCTTTCTGATAACTAGTGTTGCAGTTCAAGTTCATGTACCAACAAAAGTAGAGCTTGTAAGATCATGCAAGGCTCACACGTTGTCAATTTGATATTCACTTTTTGCGATGATCTGTATTATTTTCAGTGATGTCATCTCTGTTGAAATGGGTGACTGAACAAGAAAACTTTGCAGTCAAAGACGTATACGCTAGAATGGCTGAATTGGAATGGATGTGGTCTAAGATTATGCATGATATTGTCACTGAGGTAAATCTCAATTATTCATACCCCTGACATCAAGTTTTCAACGGGTAACCATTGTCTTGGCTTCGAGAAATATTCAGACTAGGGTGTTTGCCCTGCTGTGACAGTTTTGTTCTGTGCACCTTTGTCAGGTTGGTTCACGTTAACAACAAATAAAGAACTTATGTTGCAGCAATGCCCATGTAAATATGAAGTCGTGTTTAACAGGTGACAGCAGGTATGCCCTGGATGTTCAAATAATCTGTATAAGGCACAGGGATATAAAATGTCAACTTTTTTTGTCTTTCATGTAGTTCAGAATTCCATATATGCTTAGGAGACAACCAATGAATCAAAAATATATACATCACATATATCTCCCAGTACTGAATCAACATTTACAATATAAACAGTGTCTAGCTTGCCGGACGTACTGAAATCATGCCTTTCTAGTTCTGGACTCCAGATATATCGATGGAAATCAAAATTTGATTTTGCCCAGAAATCAGGCATGTAATTGACAAAAGTATGACAAGTTTTAAATCAGTGAATGTACAAATATGCGCACATGCGTGCACACGTGGATGCATATTTGCAAACCCCTGTCCGGTCCATCCATCCCAACTTACAAGAATTATGATAGCGTGTGCACGCTCAGAGTCCAGAGTAATGTTAGCAAACCTCTGCCACTGGTTAATTATAACGACTGTGGTCCAAATTTCCGTCTTATTTCCAACAGGAAGTGAACTACCGGAAAGTTTTTAAATCTTTACTCGCCGAAGAAAAGAGCGTTGACGAGATCAGGAAAACCCACGCAGCTTCGGAAGCCAAGGTGGAAAAATTACAAAAACAGGTGAGGAGAGGTGGCCTTCCCAGGAAATCATACAAAAAAACAATTACCGGACTGACCGGTCATGGACCATTTGGCCAAGTATTGCGCAGTGTATGAATCTTTACATATTAGAGGTGTGGACAATTCTAAATTACCGGTTGATTCCGTTTAAGCTTGATACAATTTGAGTAATTAATTGCAATATTATGCATTTCTTCAGATAAAATGTGTTTCTTATTAATTCTTAGATTGAATCCACAAAAAGTTCTAAACCCAAGAAATCAGAGAAGGCGAAGATTGAAGCTTTGGACGGTGAATTGGCCGCTGTAAGTGTATGACATAAAAAAGTCCCCGGGGTCATATGATCTATGAGTCATGATCTCTGCGTACTGAACCTCTGATTTTTTTTTATGCTTAAGGGCGTATGGGCCTAGAAATTGAAAGACTTAAACTTTTGCTGAAACTTTTCATAAGGAAACCGTAGATAATTCCTTTTCGAAATCAAGCATGCGATCAATGGTCATCGTGCAAAATTGGGTACTAGAGGGACAAATTACAAAATATTTACAGACACTTAATATTCAAAATGGCCGACTTATTACTGCATCTTCAAAAGTGTCGAGACATTTTCAAATTCATGCTGAAGGTTGCCGAAGGTGATCGTTATTATATTATATTATAAAAGGGAAAAGGAGGCGGTTTTATTCTATTTATCGTCAAACATATCAACTTCAAAACATATGATAATGCTTATTATTTATTCTTCAGCTTTCAAATCTTTATATTCCCAGATGACTGACTCCCTATACGCTTGACTCGCCAACATTTATGGCTTTAAGACAGTTGTATTCTTTTTGGTTTACTCGTGGAAATCACGTTACTTTTCGTTTTCGGATCTACCCTATCCTTCCACATTGAGATACCTTTGCTAATCTTGGACAGACCTGGACAGACTTCACCAACTGCAGGTTTTGACATCTCAGGATTCAGTTGCAATTTTTTTATTGGAGACAGCGAAAATGCAACTAAGCTGAAAGTATCGGGAGAGTTCTTCTCTTCATAAATGAGTTGATTTGATCAAGTAAGTTTCTGTGTGTTTGTTTTTCAAGGCTATTGCTAAAGCTCAAGACACTGGTGCGGCATTGGAGGAAAGAAGGGATAAACTTGAAAAACAAAAGGTATGTCCATAAAGGATCTTCTAAATATTCATATGCTGCATATATTCGGTCTGTTTGCTAATTACTTTGGAATATCGGTCGCAAAATTCCGAGTAATTTTTCAAAAAGCTATTGATATAGGCAGTCTTGAGATGCCCCGGCATCGTTTGGCCTGATACCTCTTAAGTAGTCATTAGAAGTAGTGAGATTGTGAAAAATTGTCATTAATAGTATCCTATAAATTATCAATGAGTCAGTCACCATGCATAATTACACACTGTGAGCTTTACCAAAAAATCTCTATTCTGTATATTTTACGCGAAGTTGTTGGTCATTCGGGAAAAAGTCTGTGGGTTCATAGAATCTGGAAATAATAAACTGAAAAGCAATTTAGTCATCTATAGAAGTCAATCATTAATTAAGTGGGGATCACGAGAAAAGTGCGCCCTACTCCCAATTGCTACCTAAGAGCCATGAGTAAATTAACACGATTGGAACTAATTTGGGATAATTGGATTTTCTTATTTTTCAAATTTCTCAAAAGCGTTAGGTGCCGTATAACTGAATGTTGCAATATTGCAAATTACTCCCAAAAACAAGTGTGTACTGTAAAAAGAAAAGCAGATGAGATTATATTTGTAAATTAAATCGGCATTACTTCACCATCCAATTATCCCAAATGACAGTTCCAATCGTGTTAAATATTGCTGACACAGCTCTTTTATACCCTATAGGGATGTGCGCAAATGTCCGGTGACCGAGTTCATTTCGTGCTTCCTCCCCTTCCTCGAAGCTGTTTGTGACATGTCCGTTTATAAAATCCGGTCCCCAATACGAAAAATAACCCAACAGGACTAGAATAATAAACTTTATTGACATTTATTTTTGTCTCTGTAGGCCATGATGGTGAAAGAAGCGCTTGTCACCCACTCTAACACTTATCTGAAAATCACCGAGAAGAACATGGAGATCTACAAGGCGCAGGCAGCTTTGGCCGATCTTATTCCAAATGTTCCAACACAACAAAGCAAAAAGAAAGTGTACAGTACGTACATTTATACATTCCAGTATTATGACAGCCAAAATATTTCAAATGACACGGCGTCTTATCCAGCTGTTGGGTGCACATGCAGAATTTTCATCAGGACACTTTCCCACCACTATGTGGTTCTACAGAATACAGAATTCGACTTGACTTTTTTCAAGAAGGGGCAAAACACTACTTTTACCTTTGATATTGAAAAAGACATATCTCGACAACGGCTTGTAATCACACTGACTTCTCGCTGTACACAAACACTTTAGCCACGTGTTTTATAAATCTAAGTGTAGTCGTTTAAATTTACATTACCGATGGACTATGGTGTGTTTCACACATTTCAAGGAATGACAACTTCAACAATTACCTAATCGTTTTCTTCTGTTTTTGTACTTTTAAAATAGGAAGCTTGATCAGTCGCATTTGTTCATATATTTAGTTAAAAAACTCTATTCCTTTCACAATGTTCACATTTTAACCAAAGTTAAGGTAGAACGCGCCTCGGGAACACAAATTTGGACTCTCAAACTTTTATAATTCTTTTCTGATATACCACGTGTGGGGGTTCATTTTAAAGCTCTTGGTGTAAGAAAACTTTTCACCGGCTTAGTTTTTCGAAATTCGAAAATCTTTATTTTTCTCCATAGAGTTAACACAGGGATGGTGGCCATTTTGAATTTTAAATATCGGTAAATCTTGAGTTATTTATTTCCCTAGTACCAAAATTTGCACGGTGACCCCCGTTTTAAAATCTTGATTTTGAAAGAGAAAGGTTCAAATATTCCTTTAGGAAATTTTGAGCAAAAGTTTAAGTCTTTCACTTTCGAACTACCTTAACAATGATGGGCAGTATTATGGCAAAGCAGAATTATGGATTTAGGTGCTTGTCTCTTCTTCCATGAGTAAATTAATACCCAGTTAGTTCATACTTGTGTGAAACAATAGTTTGCGTCGACGATTAACTAAAACCTTCACACTTTCTTTATGGTTCATTGCGTCATTTTGATAAGAAGTTGAATATTTTTCTGTATGAGAATAACTGTACCCTTGTTGCATCACAGGTTCCGAGGATAGTGAACGGATCGTAAACGAAGCGAGAGAAAATCTTCAGCTCGGAAAACCGCCAAGTTCGATTTATGACCCAAGCTATTCTCCCGTATATCAGCCGTGGAATGAACATTCTGGCGAAAAACCACTTGCACAGCCCGCCATGACAGTTACGCCCGACGAACAGCAGTATGGTAAGAACGAAAAAATTTAAATTTGATGTTGTAAAACATTAACATGTACCGAACAATATGAACAATAAATAGACAGAGCTTACAACTCAAAATATGGTTGCTCTATTACAAACGTTACAGGGGTATGGTAGTTGTTTTGAGGAGAAACTGTTAGATCAAAATACGAAATACCAACTTTCCTTTCTCCCATAATTTTACTTCTGTCTGTAAACTTGCAACGTTTTGTTTAATCCCCAAAATGTGTCGAATGCCAGTTATTAACATGTTGATACAACATGTATGTGTGTAATGTTCATGTTTTGTTTTCACCTAAATTTTAGTGCTGATTAGCATTCATGTGAGACTGGAAGATTTGACAATGGAGGGAGGGTACACAAATACCCCTCCTCTTTGTACGAGGAAAATTTAGAGCGGTCGCCTAGTAACAGCCCTGCTGTCAGCGACTGATTTGCCAGTCACAATCACCCGATAAACACTTTATTTCGTTGAATGTTACCCTATATTTTTGATAAATGTGACATATCAGAAATACATAAAGGTTCTCTTTGGCTTTATAGGGTAGGCCTAATAGGCCTGTAAAGGAGACTAGCTAATTCTGTTTCCGTCAACACTAATATACAAAAATAACATTCCATGTGGGTTATCTTTGTAAGGTTAATACTTAAAATGTTAATATCGTTTAGGGAGAGGACAAATAAAATGTATTTGCTTTTCAGAATAAAATTAATGCAAATACCATAAACAGTTGCTGGTGTTTCCCCTTCCTGATCTGCATCGAATTTAATATTGCTAGCGTAATATATTGGTGTATATAGTATGATGAGTGGTGTGATATAGAATATAATATGCTTGTCTGATTTCAGTAATCCGATGGGCTACAACTCTGGGTTGTGAATAGTTAGGCTGAAAATAAAAACATTTGTTTGGCCGTGATACTAGGAAAAATTCGTCTGCCTGTGTGCCGAGATTTGCAGTTTGTTAGAAAAGCCGTTGCCTGCAGCACTCTGGTATACCGGAAATCACGTCATTTGAAAGCAAAATTAAGCTGACATGTCTGTATGTGAAGTTAAATTGAATTCCACCTTTCAGCAGTCAGTCACGATACTTTCCATACTAACGCCTTTATTCACATGCTTTCAGAACTTCCATTGATCTTTGTGATCTCCATCTGTGTTCAAACTAAAGTCGCTTCTGGACCTACTTTTCCAATGCATACCACACAGTATCGGTTCACAAGCGACTGTGATTCAAACCATCTTATACAAGTCTTGATTTTTCATGTTTTACAAACGCTGTCCCGAAAAAAAACAACCCTAACTTTCTGTATTTTTTGGACTCATTATTTACAGATAATGCCCGCCCAGACGGTAGCCAGACTAGCAAAGCAAGTCTGAGTTCGAACAAGGGCCAAGCAGGGAAAGGAAGTTTTGCCTCCAATGATAGCCGCACAAGTGGAACAAGCCGATCGGCGTCATCGGTTACGTCATCCAGCGAACAGTCTCCACCAGAACTGCCACCGAGGCCCCCAACCCTGTATGACTCACCCGGAGCAGCCAGGAAGAAAATTACTCCCGAAGAACCTCTTTTGTATGAAGAAATGTATGTAGACATGACGGGCAACAATGTAAGACAAGGTAAATGAAATACACATGTCTGCCACAGCCTCTGCTATAACTGCTGCTGATGATGGGGAAGATGGTGATTATAATGATGATGATGATGGTGGTGATGATGATGATGATGATGATGATGATGATGATGATGATGATGATGATGATGATGATGATGATGATGATAATGATGATGATGATGGTGGTGCTGGTAATCACAGGCGTTTGGGTCGTCGCCTCGCGAAGCCCCCATGATTACTTGTTGTATCATATTGGCTTCGCGATGCGACAATCCAGGCGCCTGTTGTGCTGATGATGGTGATATGTTTGTCGTCAATAAAATGAAGAGAGTACAGACATATCAAACAAGGGTTTAAATGAATAAAATATCCTAAATAGAACTAGAGTACTGTAATTTCATAGCAAATGATGAATAGGGTCATCAAATATGTTTTATAACTGGATTATGATTTTGTAATAGACGTAGACGAGGCAAGGGGATGCCTTAAACCTTTGTGGTATTATTTTTTTGCTTATTGCAGATTGTAGCGCCCCAAACTTTGCATAAGTAAATTTGGATCAGTTCTTCTTGGAAGAGAGGGAAATTATAGTATTTTTGTCTTTTTCAATATGTCAAATTCAAAACTATGGGCAACTTAAACTGTGATTTCTACCCCTTTAAAATACAAGATTTGCACAGGCTAATTGCCACAAGGGTCTCTCTAAGTAAAACAAAAACTAAAAGAGCGAAAACAAAATAATACTGTCATATCTGAAAATCTTTCACCAGACCGATTCACTTTTCAATTTTCTTAAAACTCAGTACTATCCAGCAATTGTTTGTTCGAACATTTTTCTCATGACCTCAATGCTGACTTCCATTTATGATGATGTTCACTTTTCTCTTGACCACCGCAGACTCGACCAAATCAGATCCGGGTGATTTAGCTTCAAGGCATGCGCTGTCATTACCGCCATTGCCGCACAGAGCAACTTCCGCAACCGACGTCTCCAGGAATCTTCAAGATAAAGGTATTTATGTGACACAGTTTGTGCTGAAACTTTATTTTGTTGTTATGCATAGAAATATTGTGGAGGTAAAACAATTATTATCTTTGTATAAAAATTTATACTACCAGACCGAGTTCAGAAAGTAGCTAGATAAGTATAGTTCATGCAATAGGTAATGTCATGGGATGGATGTGTAACCAAATGTGTACGACTTTTCAAGTATGCACAACAACGTGCTGAAACTCCCATTCGAGACATACGTGCACATCTATTCGACATCGCTGACAAGGGTAAATAATCATTTGACTTGCTCGCAAGCAACAGACATTTCATTCGATCAGGAGATGACTACAGACGTTTCAGAAAACAGGCTGTCCTCCAATACAATGTCCATTTAGAGAAAGTTAAAAGATTGTTCATTTTTCGATCATTTAATAATATGAACTTTTATCTTTATGCAGACAATGATGACATATACGACACCCTGTATGACGTAGCGTAATCTCAATCTTCCTATTACCTCACCTCACTTGGCTGAAGCAATTCAACGACAACGTGAAGTTTAGCGTCTTCGGAAATTGTTCAATCGAGTGTAGATGCCAAGAAAGCTGCACTAACAGTTATTGGTAGAGCCCCCCAAGAGTTTGGCCCAAATTATTGAAGGCGTCGTTTCAGATGCCGTGCTGTGACCTGTGTATTCTGCAACACTAAATAAATATAGTTTTAAGGTAGACGTGCAATAAATTGGGTTTTTTCCTTGGAAAGCTGAAAATTATTCCGCTGCGTTGTGTGTTCAGTAATAGTTATACTATTATGATATTATCATTATGACAGCTTTTTAGTTGTGATTATATCTGTACCGTTTCTCAGTTAAAACAATTATGCCTACACTGCAGTGTTTTTTATCTTTCCTCGTTTTTAAAATAGCATATCTCTCATCACTATCTGCTAGAAAATTTCTGACCCATCATTTGTCAAAATGCAAAGTGAATGAAGTTTCTTTTCAACGTTAAACGATTGTCAGCAAACTTCCAACTTTGCATTCTTAACCGTTTTACGAAATTGTGAGCACAGTATTCATATCGAACAAAGTTCGCGAAGACCTACGTTACCAATCATGGCGTATCTGGATTCCTTCTAGATGAGTCATTTTTGTAGCAGTATTTAAACATTTTGAGAATGTCTTAAGCTCTATATCTTGCAATTCCCAGGGGATGTTCAAAAGCAATTTAGCAATTGTGTATAATTTATTTAGACGTAACAACAAAGAATTCAAAGGAATAATAACATGCTGATTAATTCATGTGAATGAAGTCTACGGTTTCGTTGCTACTTTGGAAGCAAATCATGTAGAGCAACGTCATTTTGCGTCTGAATTGGTATTGTAGAATTGGTCTAGTGCCACAATTACCACCGATGATAGTATCGATGTACTCAAATTTCAATTATTATAAGATGCAACGGGCAAAAATTAATCAAACATAACAGCACGGTCCCTTGTGTGCCGCAACCGTGATTTGAAACTCACCGATCAGAATCCACATTCGGCTTTCGCTCCAAACTTTTTATGGCGAATTGATTTAGCAGACATATTTTCATAATCAACATGTTCTTGCATGGTCTTTCGTATATACTTACATAATTTTAACATTTTATTGTAGAGTCGCTTTTGACAGTTTAACATTACATACGATGCTGTGGTAAAAGATTTTGTCTTTAGGCCCATCAGCTTATATATGCTGTCTGATGTTATATATAAAATGAGAGCCGTCACATTTTTACACATTGATCACAGTCCCTCAACAAAATGATTGAGATGTGAATAAAGTTTAAATGAATGTGAAATTGATTGTTTCTGTTTATCCATCTCTCATTCGACCCGCCTATCAGTCCCAAATCAAGAGATGGGTTGCCCCCAATTATCATGGGATGCCAGTGGGCTGGCAAAATCCGGGAAAGAGAGGGGTCTTCTGAAATTAAAACACTACAAACTGGGTCGTGCTTTTTTCTCTCTCTATGCAGAGAGGGCCACTTCATTGTCAAATATGTCAATCCTGTAAAAAAAAGCCTTATTTTCAGTGTACAAAACTATTCAGTGAAATAGAGGAGATTCTCCGCGTAAATCATTTCAGTATAGTACAAATACAACATCTTGCCTTATTAAGTTTATAAAGTTGTATTTCTTGCCAAAAATTGTACCACCATAGTGGAAATAAAATAAATATAAATGAAAAGTTTGTTAGACTTTGTTTCTTGTTGTCAATTAGCATCAACATTTGAAGGCAATGAGTTCAGAAACATAAAAAGTTTGTATGTTTTTGTTTTTTGGGGGTTTTTTGTTTTTTGTTTTTTTGGGTTTTTTTTGTATCGTAACTCTTTTCAGAATATATACAGCCATGTAGTTAGTATTTAACTTCTTTAAATAAAATACATGAATGTGTTGTAAAGTCAGAAAGTATACTTCATGTAATATCACCGTGCGATGGCCCTACTCGAGAGCCCGCTCGCCGGCGGGTAGGTGCTCGATGCTTTGTCATGGCTGGAATGCTGTCAGGCTGTCATTGAACACGGTGCTTTTACTTCCCTTTGTTTTTCTCCCTTGCCTGGGAGCAGTTAGTACCTCGGTCAGCCATTTTCACACTCACTTCATGGCTGTTTTCTGGGTTTATCAGCATTCAGAGTGCAGTACCGTTATTCTATGAGGAAATGCATCTTTTTAAAAATACAAAGTTTTGCTTAAAAGCAAGCTGCAGTGGCAATTTGCAGTGCAGAATTCTCTGAATATTGTTGAAATCTGTGATTAAAGAGGAAATGGAGAGAAATTAAAATGACTGCATGTGAAGTGCATCTATATTTCAAGTAGGAAATGAAACAAGGGAAACAGAGAGAAAAAGTTTAATTGATTTGGAAACTATAAAATCACGCCCTGGCATATCAAAGCCATTGATGAAGAAAGCCAGACGTTCACGCAGAGAGAAGTTAATTATACGAACTCTAGGGTTCAGGAAAATATATTATTTTCGTAGGAACATCCATTTTGAGTGGGTAAGGATTCTGTGATTTTGACAGAGGCAAGTCAATATTTTATCAGTCAACACAGGCCACAATAAATGCTCCCGCCAGTGCACCGGATACTTCCTCCTGTGCTGCAGACCTGTACTCGCTAACCATCACGCGAATGACCTAGCGTGACCCCAAAGCTGTTATGAGTACGCCCCCTTGCGGCAAGCATCGGAACTATCAACAAAATGTAAAATGGCGACCTAGTACGCGAACGATTGTGACGAAGGTGACTGATGAATGTTTTGGTAACGAAAGAAAAATTAACCCCTAAACGGTAAGTATGTGTAATACTTATTCATGCAGTCGACAATGTTCCATGATCCAGTTCGTCGGTCTGCAGATCTGGACGAATTACGATGAATCTCGACATGAAGGACGACCTACCTACATAAAGACCTCATCTATACGTTGTAGGCAGCGCTAGCGCCACAGTCGCTGGTGGTTTATATATCTTTTGGTACCTTCATGGATATACCAATATGGCCATAATGGGGGGACTGTGGTCCACGCTTGCTTCAGTTCCGTAGCCCACAGCTTTCCCCAGCGATTTTGGTGCTACTTTTCTCACTGTGAAAGATCGCTGGGATAATTTTTGGGCTAAGGAACCGCAGCAAAGTGACTACGATACGGCGGGCAGCCCGTTACGCAAGAATGACTTTCTGGATCACAGGTAGCTGCAGTACAGTAGCTCGAGGTTTTGCCTGGGTATTTGGGTTCGGACGGCAAAACCAGAAATCTGTTTTTTCCGTCCAATCCAAATACCCAGGCAAAACCTCGAGCTACTGTACTACAGCTAGGTCACAGGGGCAGTCCGCCGTGTAGGTATTATACCAGAAGTGATTGTAAGGGCTCGATGTACGTTTTGGTTGGAATACAAGAGAAGTCGGCCAGTTGCGAGCTCGGCCAGTTGGAGAACTCGGCCAGTTACGAACTCGGCCAGTTGGAGAACTCGGCCAGTGGGCGAACTCGGCCAGTACAGTATGCACCCAATTAGAATATATGCTCCATAATAGTGTTTCTTTTTTTTGAAGTCTCACTAAAGTTATATGCGAAAGCGATCTAAATGTCATTCATAAGATGAGCGTAATGTTTGCAAACTTCACAGATCACAGTTCAACGCACGTATGAACACACATTGCCATTGGGTAAAAGATGGCGGTGTATCGCGATCGTGGTAGCGAGTTTTGCAGCCTTCGTCATAGTTACACTTGAAGTTCGTTAAAAAGTCATAGGAGATGGTGAAGTAAATTAGTTAAGAGTCATCAAGCCATGAATTTTACTGAAGAAATGGCATAATGTTTGCCGGTACGCGTGCGATCTGCAGAAACACTGAGGCAGACCGTACATGTTTTGCAGGGTGGACGTGGGAGCTCTTCGACTTCAAATTGTTTACTGAATGTTCTTAGTAGTATTAAACCGACAAAATAACAAAAACTATGGTAGTAAAAAGTTAAAATTGTTTTGGTATATTCAACTGTGAGGAGAATGCGTATGCAATCATATTGCTTTGTTGCGAGTGGCCGACTTCTCCTGGCCGACTTCTCCCACTGGCCGAGTTGGTCGGCAACCGGCGCTGGCCGAGTTCGCAACTGGCCGATTTCTCCGGTTACCTTTGGTTGCTTTTTAGAGAGTAGGGGAGAGAACTGTAGCACTTTTGCCGTCATTGTGAAACCAAATCTTTGTAGCCCCTCTAGTAATTGTCCCCACCACAAGAGAGAGGTTCAACCATGGCGTCCCTCTTCACCTCTATGGGTAAGCTTTGAATGATTGTAGCACCATTCTCCTGTCTACAAGTACCCCTTGATGATAATGCCAAGATTCAAAAACCAACCAACATGTACATGAATTTGAATAGGTGCAATGCCCACAGACCCTCTTTTTCCTTAGAGTCTATAAGGGTACCTGTCAAAGAATGACAAAGGCCATTGCTGCATACCACTGTACCAGACAGATTTGACAGATTCAGTGTGTGTCCATGGAGGTGTCTACGCCCACACCACACCAAGTGGCTTTTGTGGTGTTGATGGTTGTTTGGTCAATTTGTTTATAAGATTTCTCTGACAACAAGTTGTTGGAAACTGAAAACAAGGGCTGTTGTGTTTGATTCAATGCTACCAGAGAGAGCGCAGAATCAAACGAATTTTTAAATTGTCATCAAATATGGCTGGACCTTAAAGGGGAAGTTCACCAAGGATGATTTTTACATATGTGCTAGCTTTGTGGTCACTTACCCCGGAAAAGCTATTTTCGCCATTTATAACTTTCACGATTTTTACAAAAACCGATAGAAATAGTACAGGAAGTTTGCCCATGTAATTTGAATCATGGGAAAAAGCGCCAAACTTGGAGCTTGCATAATGTGATATGGAAGGCACCATTTCCCATGGGTATGGCATTGTCCACTCACCCATGCTTAAACCAGGCTGTGCGTATTTACATAACTTTTGTTTATACTGAGTATCCTTGCATAAACGATGAATCACTTATAATAAACTGTCCACTGTCAGATTTGTGTTGCTGTTTACTACTGTGTTACTGTGAGTGGACAATGTGGGGGCCATACCCATCCGAAGATGGTCCCTTCCATATCACATGATGCAAGCTCTAAGCTTGGGGCTTTTTTCCCATGATTCAAATTACATGGGCACTTCCTGTACTATTTTTATCGTTTTTGTAAAAAATCGGGCGAGTTATAATGGTGAAAATAGCTTTTCTGGGTAATGACCACAGAGCTACCACATATGTAAAAATCATCCTTGGTGAACTTCCCCTTTAAATTCCATCAGGACTTGTAGCTATGCTTTTATGACATTGTTCATGGATATGATGATGTATTATATATAGAAACAACTGTGTTGATCACCGAGAGCAGGTTTATTCTGGTAAAATTCAAAGACATGTTTATTCTGGCAACGTTAAAAATCTCACTGTCAGGGGTGGTACCTAGGACCCCAAACTGACGTCATCACACCTTCCATAGACAAAACACAGAGACCCTGTTATGACTTCACTTACTTCAAATTAAACCACTTCTTGAATGCTATCTTTCTTCTGGATTAAAGGTTTAAGTTTGTGTCATTGCAGTACAACTGATTTAATGGATAAATTTTCCCCTAACGTAGCAATCCGTAACCAAACATTTTCTGTCAAACATTAGTCATAGAACTTTCCCAGCATTGATTTCAGTTTCCATTCATCCTTTGTGAACAAGCTGGTTCTGCTTATGATAAAAATAAATTCTGTACTGTGCTTGTTGGTGAAGTGCAAAGATTTACATCTGTATTTTTATTATTAGAAAAATTGGCTTTTCAGCATCATCAAGGTCTGTGTACAGATTCACAGATTAGAGATCGTAATGACAATCCACCAGAGATAAAAATACTGGGAAAACAAGTATTGGTTGCATGCAGTACCCATGCTCCTTTGCAACACCATCATGACAAATCAGTTCGTAAATCTAGAAGAAAGGTGCCGCTCTGTATTACACAAGATTTCTCAGCGCTTTGGGTCAGTTTAGTAATTTCATAAAATTTCCAAGAGACAGTACAACATTAATAATGCTGATATATATTAATGTAGTTGATGTTTTTGTCAGTTGCATGTCATATTTGCATAGGACACACACACTTACAGGAAAGCTACTTTTGAAGACTGGACCACATACAGGGTTTTCAGGAGATATTTTTTCTGGCAGAGAAATGTACATTACACTATTATAGGCAGAGAAAAATGCAGGGCAAAGACTATGAGCAGAGGGTGTGTGTGCTGTGTCATATAACAATTTTGAAAAATATTAACTAATTTTGATTTCACATATAAAGTACCCTTATGTGCAATCAATGAAAGGCAATTGTTCAAAATAGGTTCTCTTTTCAAATACAATACCGCAAACAAGACTCCTTATTCGGGAGAGTACATGAGAGATATCCCCTCTCCTAAGCCAATTTTGAAAACTTCACCAATTTTATGCTCTTTGACAGCTGATAGCTGACAGTTATAATTAATCAGTGTTTGCACACAGAGATAGAGGGATTAGCCTTGAACCCTAATATGCTATACTATATATATGTGCTTCCGTAGTGAATTCAAAAATGTGTATAATGATTATGAATTTTGTTGTGAGGTAAATGTAATAATTCCACGAAGTGAAAGCTATGTATGCTACTTTGACATATGTTATCACAATGGCTTTTTTCGTTCACCAAATAGATGTTTGACACATTTTCAGAATAATACTACAATTTCATTGGATATTCGTAACTGAACTGTTTGTAATTTTCCTGTTTCAATAAAATGTTTGAAGCTAGCCTTTGTAGTCTAGGCCATCATATAAATACTTGTGTCAAAGAACTGGTTGTGAACACCAGTGATGAAAATCCTCTTCTATACATCTCTTACTAAGTCTTAGTAAAGTATTCTTAGCTGTATGAATGAAACAGTCTTACAGTGGAACCACAAGTCTTCCACATCTTATGGTTGGAATCGGCAAACTCATTGAAGAAAATGTGTACAAAAAAATTCTTATCAACTGTTTTTATCAGGGTGTTATCCAAGTCAGTATGACAAAAGCACTTTGCAGTTACCTAGCAACTTTGTTGTGTAGTGTTGAGTGACCCTGGTCAAATGCATTAATGTAAGATTTATAGAATTGAGAACCTAGATTTGTGGCATTTGTAGAGATTGTTATTTCTGTAAATCTCTATCGAGCCGTTCATCCATAGTTTATCAAGTGTTTATGCTGTCGGAACTTTATGCTGTGAATGGGTATAAAGGGATAACCCTGTGACTTGTGTTCCAAGTGTAGTTTGGTCAGACTGGTCCATTGGGAAAAGGGGTGTAAAGGACACAAAGGATGGATTTCTGTTCATTAGTTTGAGTTGGATTCTGGAGCTCTATTAAACAGCACACACTGGTCCATATCATCGACCGCAGGATGTTACCTTTGCTTGTCTTGTACTCTTCCCGACTTTTGTAAGTCTTTTCATATCGTGTCTGTACCACTCTTTTGTAATTTAGAATGCAGTTGGATCAATGTTTGAAATTACTTCATCATTGCTGTTGTTGTACCCCACCTGTTGTTTCTATTGAATTCCAAAAACCGTCATTTAAAATAAGTAAAAAACCTAACGGCATGTACCTTCCTATAATAACATAACTGTAAGATCTTGTGAGTTTTATTACTTTAACACATTCTTTTCTTGAATATTTCAGCATTTCTCAATTACGGATCCATGTTTTTTATCATTCATGTTTGAGGTTTCTGTTTATTTGGTTTTCGTAGTGTGGTAATTATGATTAATTTCAGTGATGATGGCAAACTTTATCAATCCTTTTGTCCTTTAGATATTTGGGTACAGATTACAATACCGAGGTAACAATCTATTTATGTCTGAGTCATTAAAGTTGAAGGTCAAATCACCTGTTCCTGATGGCTGTGTGTCACCCTTTTAAGACATTTTCAAGTTCACAAGGAGAGATGTAAGCTAGCAGGTGTTCTTCAATGTCATTTTGTAATGACAGATGTATTGCAACAAACAAAACGTTTGAGCATGAGTTCAGTACCTTCAAACAAGTGTCTAAGTTTGCTGATGTACGCATGTTGAAATCTGGACCTGAGGTGATTCATATCACTCACCACAGCCAAGATGTTCCGGTACATGTATGTATTATGTATGGTTACATAATCTTTTATTAACTTGTCGTGCGCTCATATTGGAATGCCAAAAACTGATAGCTATAGTTACATCATAAAACAGCCATTTCATTTCACCTAAAATGTCAATATTAAGAAAAATTTTCCCCAATAATTTGACTTTTCCAGAAATATGTTGAATGTGAATAAGTGGACAATATTCAGTCTGTTAGATGAAGCCACAATAGAGTCAATTCGACTAGCCTGTGTGTACGGCAGCTCGGCTAATGAAGCTATCTACGTCACCAAGGAGGATGAAGTTTATGCTCTGGGAACAAACTGCAGTGGTGCTCTCGGTGTTGGGGATCTTCAGAGTTCCCTGCAACCCAGGAAAGTGGAGGAACTCTGCGGTAAAGGCGTGATCTATTTTGCATACGGTAGTGGACCACACGTGATAGCTCTTACTGGAACAGGTGAATTATACAGGTAAGTCATTCAGCTGATAAATGTGGCAATGTTGTTATTTCTTGTCTGTGTCATCTTATGAACCTGTTCATTCCCAATTCCCTGTAGGCAAGTCTGCGATCAGTATTGATAACAATGGGTTTGGGCTAAACCATGGTGGTAAAAGGGTATACGGTAGATGGATGCATTTATGATTCATGAGTCTGTATAACAGTAGACATGACCATAGATAATGGCATAGCAATGCCTTTTAGTGGAAAACGAATCAGAAATGAAAGCCTATTCACATCTCTATATGCTTCAGGCTTCAAGACAGTACATTCCAGTATGGAGCTATTCAGTTCTAGCTCAAAAGTGCTTGTACACCAGTTTAGCATACCATTGTCTCAAGACTGTTCCCTTTACCTCAAGCATAGACCCTCGAGAAAAACAGGACAGGCAACTGCTGTTGTTTCTTGTATGATCTCACTTGGAATATATTATGTTTATTTGCCAAGTGGTCCCCGACAACAATACTTTGTACTGACATTTAATCTCATTAACGATCAAACTGACAATGTGCATATGTACTGGTACACTTGCTCTTGTATGGCACATTCCGAGTAATGACACAAAGATTTTTTGAGGTTTTTTTTATACCAGTCACGGTGAATGTTCTGATGCCGATGAAGATCATGTTTTTGATTCTAGCCGAAGCCAACAGGAAAACACCAGATGATAAAAACTGTGTACATTTAGCCATAGACCCTTTTCTCGAGGGTCTATGCCTCAAGATAGTATATTTTACATGTATTAGAGTAAGGGTAGACTCAAGGAAATGTCAAAAATTCTCAAATTAACAAAGACATATTGCAGAAATCTTAAAACTTAAGAGGGGACACTGCGAAGGTACATGATTGCAGTCAGCAATATACTCATAATTTTTTTAAAACGTTTACATATTAATTTCCTGGTACATTTTCTGTTGCCAGTTGGGGTCACAATGGATACAATCAACTTGGCAATGGTAACACAACTCAGTCCCCGCTACCAGCTGCCATATCCAATGGTTTGATGGGACGCAAGATCATACAAGTAGCCTGTGGAAGTTACCACACTGTGGCCCAGACTGAGGACAGGGAGGTAGGACATTGCATAGTCTCACAATAACACATTATGAACATCTCCATGCACATGATTATCGCCCAGCTCAAATTTTAGGTCAGTCGTAGCTTCCTTTTTAGACCTTGCCTAATCTTGTTGGCCTGTTGCCCAACACAGACTATTTAGAGAGCCTGGTTTGGCACACTGTGATAGCTTGCTTCGCCAGAGCCTCCACGCAACCTACTGGTTGGAAGGCCATCACCGGAGTGTGGGATGTTATTGTGATTCAATGAAGCTTATTTCCCTTTTCTCATTTTGCCAAGTCCTCTTTAAACCAGAATCTCCTCTGAGTAGAATTTTTCTGAGAACGACTGACGCATGTTCAATGAATTATTTGGGCAGATAATGGTCTTACATGTACAATTCATTCACAAGAGAGAACAAAACAACAAAACCTCCAGCACTGAACACTTAACACGTACATAATTCTTTATTGTTGGCCAGATATATAAACACTACTCTCAATAATTACAAAATTACAAACTTCAAAAAGTTTTGTGAAAGCTACCTGTGTAGAGACACACACACATTCGTATACTCAGCAGACATAGATAAAGGCACCTGTTCAGAGTCTAGACTCATCAGTCTTGAACAATAGCCTGTGTTTTGCTGTCAAGGAACATATGGCAAAGATATGGCAGTTTCTAAATAGAATGTATCACATTGTCAGGCAGAGGTCTGGTGACCAGCTGTACTGCAGCCATGGCCATTCGTCCTTTCAATTTTAAGACTCATGGTTGCATACTGCCAGCATATTCAGTGACATGCTGCAGATAGTGTTCTTGAATTTCCACGGACAAAAGATGTTTGACAGCAATAAAGTGGTAAACATGTACTGTACAGTGTGTGCAAAATTATCTTTTCAAAATTGTTCCAATAAATTGAAGAAATTGCTAAAGATCTTCACTAGTGTTAGTCGGTTAGGCCCTGATATGACCGTGAATTAACTCCCTTATTAGTTTATTTATTTTTTGTTTGTTTGTTTGTTAAGCTACAAGCTCTTCCTGTACGTTTTAAGTCATGCATGTGACTTTATAAACATTCAAACCTACCAACATTAATATCAATGTATTTGTTCTAGGTGTATGCGTGGGGTTATAACAACTGTGGCCAAGTTGGAACAGGATCAACAACGAACCAACCAACGCCAAGAAAAGTCACACATAATATAGGTCAGTTCAAAACAAACTTCGCTATTCTGTCGCCGACAAGTCGGATAATTCATGAAACACAAATGAATAATTATGTCAATGCCAAGTGTATTTTAATGAGAACTCTTTCAGTGCGCAAAGCAAATGAACGTATAACTCATTATCAACAGTAAGATTCATTATTTATACATAGCACATTTTTTTTGTTGTATGCCAGATGTTATGCTTTTTTGAAAGCAATGGTACAGACACAGTCTGTGGAGGGACTGTGGTGCAAACAGTTAGCACAGTGCTGGTCATTCCTAATTTTCACAATCTAAATTTTTGTCAAACATTTGTGACAGGGGACAAATCTTGGATATGTATGTATAATGAGATGTGCTGTGATATCACTATTATATTTTCACAGGTAGCAAAAAAGCGAAGCTTGTCACATGTGGACAGACGTCAACCATGATTCTCACTGACACTGGTGAGGTGAGTACATTTTGTAGGTTACTTTAAGGTAATATGCACCTTGAAAGTGAAAGACTTAAACTTTTGCTCAAACTTTCCTCAGTGAAACTTTCATCCATTCTCTTACCAAATCAAGAATAAAAATCAGGGGTCACCGTGCAAATTTTTGTACTAGAGAGACAAATAACTTGCGATTTCTCGATATTTGAAATCCAAAATGGCCGCCATCCCTGTGTTAATTCTATGAAAAAAAATTAAATTTTCGATTTTCGAAAAACTAAGACGGTGAAAACCTTTCTTTCGCCGAGAGCTTCAAAATGAGCCCCCACAAGTGGTAGGTCAGAAGAAAATTGATAAAATTTGAAGGCCTGAATTTCTGTCCCCGAGGTGCGTTCTACCTTAAAGTCAGTCATGCAAAACCAAAGATAGAGGGCGCAGTTCTGCTAGCCATAAAGTCCCCCACTCGAGGGTCTTTAACGGTGGCAGTGATCATTGGCACCACATCATAGTCTCAAAGCAGGAAAGCCAAAATAATTGTTAAGCCATAAACAAGAAATGTCTGACATCACTGATAAAAGCCATGCACTTCATACTCACCGTTTGATATTGTGTACAAACAGATTTTTCACAAGGTGATCTAGCTTTTGGCCAGTCTGGCGTTTTGAACCAAAAAGCTATACAATTTCAGTTTACTGTCCACATTTTCCACAGATGTATTTAATCATTACTGTGTGTGCCAGGCATAAAGTGAAATTTTTACAGGCTACTTATTTTTTAGGGGTGGGGATGGGGGGGATTACTGATTGCATGGTGCACATGTCATCCCAAGGTTTAATCCATTTGACCACAGGTGGCTGGAGGGACCGTGATCTGACATACCATGTTTGCCAACAAAAGCTGTGTCAAGGCCATAACATTTGGTTCAACAGCCAAGGGTTATACTTTGTTGTATCCTCAAAAGCATGTGATTTTCATTATAAAATTTGCATATTGTCATATTATCTGATCTGGTCACATTGCAGGTGTATGGCTGGGCTATAATGGGAATGGACAACTTGGTATAGGTAACAACGTCAACCAATCTACTCCATGCAAAGTAACCAGTTTACAGAATTATGTCATAGCAAAGGTAAATAATGTCTTGTATTTCCTGTCTGTCTCTTTTCTGAGACCATACCATGATGTTTGAAATAATCTTGATTCCTGTTTAATAGAATTTTAACATACAGAGTATTAATTTTGAAATACCAACAGCAATGAACATGGCATTAAATGTACTGAGGTGGTCTGTAACTATTAAAAGTTTGAAAATTCCAAAAATAACATATTTTACTCATGCCAATCTTGTCTATTACAAAGTCATGTGTCTCATTTTGATAATGTTAGCAGTGAAAAATAAATTACATATCCATGTTGGAAACTAGGCTCTGACAAGAATATTGATAAAACAAATTAGTAAGATACATATACCATTGTTGTGACAGAGGGATGTTATTTTAGTCACAGAGTGTTATTTGGATGTGTTCTAGATTGTATGTGGGTATGCCCATTCCATGGCATTGACTGATGAGGGCGTTATTTTACTCACAGGGAGATATTTGGATCTTTTGTAGATTGTATGTGGGTATGCCCATTCCATGGCATTGACTGATGAGGGCATTATTTTACTCACAGGGAGTTATTTGGATGTGTTCTAGATTGTATGTGGGTATGCCCATTCCATGGCATTGACTGATGAGGGCATTATTTTACTCACAGGGAGTTATTTGGATCTTTTCTAGATTGTATGTGGGTATGCCCATTCCATGGCATTTACTGTAGTGAGGGCATTTTTTTACTCACAGGGAGTTATTTGGATCTTTTGTAGATTGTATGTGGGTATGCCCATTCCATGGCATTGACTGACGAGGGCGTTATTTACACCTGGGGTGCCAATTCCTATGGACAGCTAGGCACTGGTAACAAATCTAACTTAGTGACAGCCAGTCGTGTAACTGTTGATAAACACAGGTAAGTCAAGTTCTTCACTGATTTGGTGGCAGTCTGGTTGGCAGTGATTGTTCACGTTTACGTTGAAGTCTGATTTTGAACTGGTTATTTTATCCAGTGTTTTAAAACAGCTGTTAGCCAGTAAAGGACTTTTTGACTTCATGTCATCAGGATACAACTTTCTATATAATGATTGACCTTGATGTTTTCGGTGATCAGAAACCAATTCTATATCGAGATGGCTGGAATGTTGTTGCACTTGACCTCAAACCATACATTCCCAACTCCTGGCAAAACACTTTTACCCACATGCCATTTTGAAATTGCGCGTAAAAGATTATTGTCGTCATTTTCAATTTCATATCCTGATGTTTTCATTGCTTTCCTAATTGGCCCATGCAAGATTCAACACTGAAACATTGTGAACAGTGCTTTCCAATATGGAACTGTATGTTTTACTCCTCCATAGAGGTGTACACACCAGGTGTTGATTTAACCCATTTACCCCCAATTCACTGCATATGGGTTCACCCAACATTATTTTGTACAGTGGAAAGCTACCAAAGTCTGGGGATGAAAGGGTTAAAGTTCAGTTTGCAATTATGAATTTTGCTGGATCTTCATACTATAGATGTGTTTTATCTTACTACTAGGTTCATAGACATTGCAGCCACCCATTACAACCATGTGTCAGCGGCCATGACACATACTGGCATAGTCTACATGTGGGGACAGTGTCGGGGTCAGTCAGTCACGTCACCGACCGAGACGCAATTCAACGTATTATCAGATGTCTTTGCTTGCTTTGCTTCACCGCCCATCACGTATGAACCTTTGGTAGTAGGTAAGATATAAATTATTGTGGTTAACCCCCAAAGCATTTTGTCCAGTGAATGTATCAGCCATTCTTGTGTTGAAAGTCTGTCGTATCGGCAGTACCTATACCTCATCTGTCCCTAGGTACTACAGTGTTTGGAGGCAACATCAAACATACAATGAAATGTGTCTGTTAAGGTAGTATTTACCCCCAAAATGAAAGACTTACTAAATAAACTTTTGATCAAATTTTCCTCAAGGAAACTTCAAATCATTCTCTTTCAAAGTCGAGAATAAAAATCAGGTGTCGTTATGTAAATGTTAGCATAGGAGAAACAAATTACCCAAAATCTACCGAAGCTTGAAATTAAGAGTGGCTGCTAACCCTGTGTGAATTCTTGGAAAAAATCAATTTTCGATTTTCACAAAAACAAGACAGTTAAAACTTCGTTTACTAGACAAGCTTCAAATGAATGCACACTTGCAGCAGACCAGAAAAATATTACAAAAATTTGAATATCTGATAAACTGTCCCCTGAGGTGCATTCTACCATAATATACAGGTGTCCTTACAGATAAGTAGATTTCTATTCAACTTTCTGTTCAACCCATTCCTCTGTACACCATTCCACAATTACTAATTATGATAATAGGTTTGGACCAAACCACAGTGGTAACAGGTTAAGTTTTGAAGAAGTGATCTCAGGGGTTTCATTAAGAGCCGGCAGCCGGCGAAATTGACCGGTTACTCTCACGATTTCGCCGGCTACTTTTTCGGAAAATTTGAACTCTTTCATTGCTTAAATATTTTTTACCTTCTGAAATGATACGGACAAGTTTCTCAAGCAGTGTGTAATCAAACTTTCCAACGGCTTTTATGTGACACAAACTTTAGAAGACGAGCGACTACTACGATCGCCTTGTACAGTTATACTACTACTACTACGATGTAGCACGGTCTTGCGTATACTGCCTCAATAAAAATCAGAATTGCAACGGACGATTCTATTGGCTAACTGAATTGCCGATTCCTATGTGGTGACCTATATATACGCCAATGAAAACGTGCGTACTACGCCTGTCGGCCGTCGTTAGCTCAATTCAAAATGGTCGATGAACAAATGAAGACGGAAACGATCGCAAGGTCAAGCTTCGCTGTACGATCTTCGGTTTTGAAGTGGACCAAGAAACAAGAGGATAATTACGTGGATTTAAACTGTTTTCGAAGGCAAAGACCAGATTTTTTCTCACGAAAAAACTGCCCGACTACAGTTCGAATTTTAGTAAGCCGACGTGCGTTGCACCGCGGCAGGCGTAAATGTGAAGGTATATAACAAGCGGGATGTATGATATGCACTGCTTTTTGGTCTATCGACGCCAATAAGAACGTCGCCAGGAGTGGTTAAAATACGACCAGACCTCTAAATTCACTTCAAAAACAATCCTCGGGTTAAATCTAAATGTGAGCTTCTGAACGTACAAATTTTCATATCCTGTATCAAGGTTCTTACTTTGCATCGTCACATGGTCAAATAACCTTGAGGGTCTTTGATTCTATTTGCGAAATATGGTAATGATTGTCATTTTTTATCATTATTGTTATGTAAATTATCCTTTTTACCTTCCCAGTGGTATAAAAGTTCTTCATCTACAGATTTTCATACCAAACATCAGTGCAACTTCTTAATTGTATGCATAACATTATACATTAATGAAAAGTTCCTCATTTACTGTGGCTTAAAATATGAGTGTTTCATCCAGGATGGCATCAACAGGAAGGATTTTCCCCCTTTACCAGAAAATTTCGGGGGGATTTCACCAGTTCATGTGTTCTACTTGTACCTCTCTCAGGTGTGACTGGCACCATTTCATTAGGGGAGTGGTCCCCCTTGACAAATTAATTGGGGTACCAACATTTCAACAGAGGGGGAATCCCCTATCCCCCTGTCTAGATGTAACACTGTATAATATCATCTACAATATCAAATGTATATCATTAATAATAGTGAATTATTATAGTTTACCTCCTTAAAGCATAGAGGTTCATTTTTAATTATGAATTATCATATTTGAGCCTCAAATATCCCAGGAAAATGGCTTTATGACATGAACACAAATTGCCCTGGAACACCGCTGACAATTCTCCTGAAAATACTAGAAATTCAAGTGCCTGTGAGCTGTAAAAAGTGAAATTTAACTCATTTTTCAGGGTTTCCGGCCTTCGGCCGGGAGGGGGAACACCCCTTCCCAGACCCTCCCCCCCCCCCCCCCCCCCCCACGACGACCGTTTTGTTGTCATGGCAGCTGCAAGCCGCCTACTTTTTCATTCTGGCCCCCTACTTCAAAACTTAATGAAACCCCTGGATCTAATCGGAGAGTTCTCTGTAAAGACTGATTTCACTGAAATAGAAATTTTCGATGAATAAATAAGTGCACTTCTAATAGTTTTTGCGTCTCTGAAACCTCTTTACAGATAAACCTATCATGTATAAGACCGTTCCGGAAAGTATACAAGATGCATTTGATAATGAAGTGAGTAAAAGATTAGTTGTCCGTAAAAGTATTCTATATATCATTGGTGAATTGAAAGTAGGCTATGCAAACCATCTTTAATGAAGTGTTCTTGTACACCTGTCACCCCTATGGCCTACTGTAATGGTCCAACTTGCCATGCGGTTGTACCAAACTTTCTTGGTGAAATGGTAAAATTCTATTCACATGGTACATATACATACTTTAAATCAAATTCAAATTCAAATTCAAGCTTCAAATATAATTAACTCATGCTCACCACATCAATAGTCTTCACAGAAGGTATTAAACACATAAATCTAAATTTTTGGCTTGAACATCTTACAATATATGCTCTTATGCAATTTATATGAGTCAATTTAAAAGAAACTGTGTCTTCTTCATGTAAGTAAGGATTGCCAAATGACGTTTCTATGAAACAGAAATTTGTCAGTATCTTTCATTCTTTTGACCTGTACAGTGATCTTTGAACAAGAAAGTTATTTAAACGTGTGAATGATTAGTGAAGCGCGGCTGTCTCCAGACTTTAACGTCATCCGAGATTCTCCCTGTACATCAATTCCATTTAAGTTTAATAGCATAATTTCCTGGGAGGATTTCTTTTTCCCTTTTGACAAAGTTTTCGTAAAAAATTTGAAATTTTTCTTAATGATTGCAGGAGACTTCTGATTTGAAGTTCATAATAGAAGACAAAACAGTGTGTGTACACAGAGCTGTATTGAAAATCAGGTGAGAGTTATATTCAGATTTAGAACTTATTAGCGATCGCAATCATGTGAATTTATAGAGAAGAATTGTACATTTAAGGGATAGACACCGTCATCTTACTCCAATTGATTAACATTGTACAGTGTCTGTTCACTTGCAAGAGCTAAACACTTGGTGAGATATTGACTTGAGTCCAGGTTTCAACCTATTAACTCATATTTGATAAGTTGTCAGCGTTACAACACTGAACATCTTGCAAGGATGTGATGCTGATTCTGACATCAAAAATGTTCCAAAATCAAGTACACACCATTCTTGTATCATCAGCCTATCCTGTCTTGACAAGCAGACACAAATCTGACATGGTCTAGCTATCAGAATATTAGTTTACTGCTATCACACGGTAATGTTAAATATGAGCTGTGATGTCACAAAAGACAACAAAACCCAAGTTCCTTGACAGGTTTTAGGGTTTAAAGTCAAAGCTATTGATGAATTAAACTGCTTTAGACCTGTTTACAAGAAGTTTGGCATTCAAATTTGTTCACTTTTCTGTAACCTTCCTGTAAATATCATCATCTTTATTTCTTCAAGTCAAAACACACAAAAAATCCATTAAAAATTTATTTCTAAAAGAAAAAGTCAAAGCCAAGAGAACAAAAATGTCCATTTTACTCTCACCTTTCTAAGACAAAGATCGTTTTAAAAATTGTCTTTTTCAGATGTGAACATTTCCGTTCGATGTTCCAGGCACATTGGGATGAAAATGGAAAAGAGTAAGTGTGATTTCATGTCAGTATCTAGTGCTTAGGGTGGCATTGGACTTAACATACCCCCAGTACTCTATTCTCTTCAAAGCTGTGCTGGTGTTGAATAAGTTTGATAATAAGAAGGCTGTAGAATCATAGGTTTGGAAGTGGTGATGGTTATGTTTTTGGACAACAGAAGTTCTTGATCTGTTTACCATTAGTTGAACCAATGGTCATAGTTTAAAGGGGCAAGATGTTTATTGTCAGCTTTATCTGAAAGCTAAGTGACCAACCTGATAAAACTTTCAATGAAAAAAGGGCTAAAATCATGTAAATACTCAATGTTAACAAAAAGGTGATGGGAGAGGCAGGAATTTAGGACTGGCCCTCTGACTGAAGTATTCTACTGCTTGTATGATGTGACATTCTTGCCTTACTATGAATGGTAAATTATGCTAATTATTCACACCTGTGTCAGTATTTTTGATGTTCATGATATGATAATTTTGTGCTCAATTGACTTGAAACCATGTTACCTTAGGCACATTCTACCCTAAATCAGATACAGGGTTTATAGGCACTACAGTAGCCAGTGTGTGAATCTCATTGATATCTTTAACATTGACATTTCGCATTAATTGTATAGGATTTTAAATATTAAATACAAACTGATTGAGATTGTAGATTTATTACTGACAATTACATCATGTTCACAACATTGGCTGCTGCATACAGATGTTCAGACAAATTTTATATGTTCTATGTCAAAGCTATTTCTGCTCCCAGCGTTCTTATCCCTTGGCATGCAATGTTTACATTTCATCTCAACATTTACGGTAACAAATTAAAGAAACTTGTTCAAGTTTATCAGTGTAATGTCTTAAGTCTTATCAATCATTTATAATAATGAATACTTATTTCTACATATTAAATATAGAACAGTGACAATATTACAAATCAACTCTATATTTATCAGATTTGTTCCGTATAATTGATAATTGATATCTACTCATTCTTTGTTCACAGTGTTATTGAAGTGAGTGACTTCACATATCCTGTCTACTATGCATTTCTCAAGTATTTATACACAGACAGTGTAGATTTGCCCCCTGAAGATGCCATAGGTAAGTTTTGTTGTTTCTTGAGTGATTTATTAATGTAGAACATTTCCTGATGTGTTAGCTGTATTTTCTGAAAAATTAAAACTTTCACAATCTTTCTAATTTAATTGAAATCATTTTACAAACTGCAAAGAAACTTTGATTTCCAACTTGTCATTTATGTGAAATTTTTAGTCCCCACGGACGCAGTCCGGCGGGGACTTATAGATTGGGTCCCGTTCATCCGTCCATCCATCCTTTCATCAGTCCGTCCATCATCAGCCGTTTCTCTCTTATACCTGAGCCGATTTTTTTCAAACTGTGTGCAAGGATAAAGTACTGTGGCATACATATGCACGTCAATTTATTTTTCGATACAATCCAATATGGCCGTCTGCATTTTCTTGCGATTTTTTCATGTTTTTGAGCCGTAACTCAACTATCCCTGAACCGATTTCATTCAATGTTCGTACACAGATAAAGTACTATGGCATATATATGCACGTCAATTTATTTTGTGATATGATCCACTATGGTTGCCTGGCGGCCATTTTGTTGTGATTTTTTCATGTTTTTTAACCAAAACTCAACTATCCCTGAACAGATTTCATTCAAACTTGGCACACAGTCATTGTATTGTAGTGTGCATGTTTATCACAATTAATGGTGCAAGCGGGTACTGTGTCATCAGCGATGACTTGTCTTCTTTTCAGCATAAGGTTTTAAAAATTTAGTATCATTCCATCTACAAGCATAGACCAAGCTAGGATGAAACCCTGTGAATAGTATTTGAGATTACAACATCCACCCACCTTTAGTGTTATTTGCCATTTTGTGCTAGACTCTTATCAACAACCTGTAGTGTTAGATATTCAACCAGTGAGAGGACATACAAGTTACACAGAGGCCAGTGTTTTCATGATCATATTATCAGTGTACAACAGAAAGAAATGACTAAACTTGATTAATTTTTTTTGTTTTAGGTTTATTAGATCTTGCCAATTCTTACTGTGAGAACCACCTGAAGAAGCTGTGTGAGGGAATTATCAAGCAAGGAATTACGGTTGAAAATGGGGCAATGTTGTATGCTGCAGCCATCAAATATGAAGCTAAGGTGAGAAAAATTCTCTCATTGCAATTACATGCATAGTCAATTGTCTGTCATGGTTGATCGGTGAAAAATGATAGGTATGCCATCGTTGCAAAACTTCATGAGTTAAGATAGTATGTGCTGTTAAAGTGAAGGACTTCAACTTTTGCACAAATTTTCCTTGATGGAACTTTCGACCACTGTCTAAGTAAATCAAGAATAAATATCAGGGGTCACCGAGGAAAGTTTGGTACCAGAGAAACAAGTTGCCTCAAATTTACTGATATTTGAAATTCAAAATACCCACCATCCATTGAAAAAAAAAACTTTTTATTTTCAAAAAAGTAAGATGGTGAACACGTATTTTACTCCAAGAGCTTTGAAGTGAGCCCCCACAAGTGGTAGATCAGAAAAGTAATGAAATATTTGAGTCTGAATATCTGTTTCCATGGCACATTCTACCGATTCTATCATGACATCATCTTCTGGGGCCAATGAATCATGTTTAACCCATACAACACCATGGTTTAGCCCAAACCTATTGTTATCTGTGGTATTTGTGGATCTGTTTACTAGGAATCGGGGATGAACAGGTTAGCTCCTGTCTATGCACAAAATCACCTGAAAAACAATACAAATCCTAGGTCAATACAATTGCCCTACATGCTGTGTGATTGTGATACCAGTATTTTGAAGATAGACACTGATATTTAGATTGTTGCTAAGCATTTTGTGGCTTTCATATCAACTGAAATGAAGTGAAACCTGCGGGAGTCAGACAGTTTAAACTGCAAAGTCCTTGAGCATTGGGCCTGCTTGTTGTTGTTGAGAGAAGTGAAACACAAATGCTCAGAGAAAAGATTAATGGCTGATAAGTGCAAACATATAACAGTGATAAACATCATAAATGCTAAGACTTTATCAGGGAAATCTTGGAAGTATAGTTTTTGTGAATTTTTAGCTAATACAAATATTTCAGTGATTGTGTAGCAGATGACATACCTCAAAACAGGACACCAAGCTTGTGAAATATATATCAGCTAGGGTTGCCATGGTAGCTGTTAACATCTTTAAATTGGAATTAGAAAGGTCTTAGAAAACTTGTTCCATTGTGTTACAGGAGTTGGAAGACTTCTGCTTTGAGTTTAAAGTGAAGCACTTGACAGCCGTTGCGCACACTGAAGCATTCTCCAAGTTGGACGAGAACACTTTGAAGAATTTCATCACAAAAGCAGCCTCATGTGGAGCTTTCAGACACTAACAGCCATGCTGTGTGTGTTGGAGAATTTTTAAAACTGTGCTGCTGTATGCTGTAACATCAGGACCCCCTGTGCATTACAACCGTTATTCAAATTAAAATACTGTTATGCCAAGTTGCAACGAGCAGTGGTATCTGTTATGTCAGGACCTTTCAAGCATTGGTACTGTCACACAAATCTGTAATATTGTGTGTTACAAGGGCACGTCAAGTTCAAGCAACTTATACGCGATATTTGGACCTTCAAAACATTAATACAGGAATTCAGAGTTTCATGGTAAAGTCAGAGCTGTTGAAGCTGTGGTACCGTGACACTAAGATTTCATTCAATGAACATTTTACTGTAATGCAAACTTCAATACTGTAATGTCAAAGCTATATGATATCAAGACTGAAAGATCCATTGCGTGAGGGCCCTCTCTCTGCTCCCCTCCCCTTACGAGATGGGAGCGTGGAGAGCGCCCTCAAGCGACGTATCTTTCAGTCTATATGACATCTAATTGTATCATATGACACGTGTACACTGTGTGTTGATTTCACCAACCATTTGTATCCTGTAGTACTTTGCCAATCGCCCTGAGATACCTGAAATAATTTGTAAATGAAAGCTGAGACACAAAAGGAAAAGCACATTTGCTTTCTCAGTATGCTATAAAAAAGCATACAAAGTAACTATAATTGAATTCTCTGAGTGCAACACTATGGTAGTCATCTACACTAAGTGTATTGGTAAGTGTTGTGCATTATTGAAAATTCATGTACCAGTAATTCATATCACACACTCTGTCACAGGTCAGTCCAGTGTCTTGTCTCATTACAAACCACACACGTTCACAACCATACAGATTTCTACAGACAGGGCATTGTTTGTATATGACTTTCACTTCATGCCAGCAGAGCATGGAAGGAACAGACATGGTAGTCTGGTGCACAACCTTGACTTTGCTCAAAACAGCCACAATGTCTTCCCTGTATGATTTACACCTATCCAACCAGTCATTTCATTCATTTTGAATGAAAGATGTCATTTGTTCTTGATACAACTCATTCTGCGTCCTGATTTTTCAAAATTCTGAAATCTTTGACCCAATTCAGAAATTCATGAAATTTCTGTTAGTCAGCCCTCTACAAGTACATATTTCAAGTTTACTTGAGTCAAAGAGAAAGCTGTTGAGATGAGTCATTGCTGTATCCAGTTAGAAGTTATAGTTGCCACGTAATGGAAACATTCAGTCATGTATAGGCGCTCGGCGACCTTTGACCCTACACTAGTGTATTGTAGGGTCTAGGACCACCTGAGGGCCCACACATCACTGAAGCTTTCAATCTATTGGCACATAGACACAGCTATTTTCACTGATAGGTAAAATTTGTATTTCTGAAATATGAACTTTTGACTATTGAAAATGCATGAGGTCGACATTGATGCCATGAAATGTTTCATGTAGAAATGCAAATCTCTCAAATGATATACTTACCCACAAGTCACATCCTATTAGGTTAGAAAGTGTGAAATTTCCAATCAAGTGGTGAAGTAGCTGATTTTGCACAGGTTCTGAATCTCTTGAAGATTACAGACTCTTTCGTTGGCGATTAATAAGATGACCATATCACAGTGAATTTTGTTGAGTACAGACATTTGTTATATTAGTATACTCAGGACAAGTTTACTTAACTGTGTCTTTTCCAAACAAATCTTACTTATCAAATCCCAGCGTGTAAGTTTCCTATGCAGTTATTTGCACTTTATTCAGTAAACTCTGGATCAGTTTCAAACTCGTATTGTACCTCATCTAATCACGTAGTGAAGACACTATTTAAAGGGCCAGTAATGCTAACTTTTGATAATTTTTTTTGCCATTTTACTTTTGAATGTGAATCATAATTCCTTGTCCTACGCCTGAAAGCATGTTGATTTACACGGTGTTTAGCTTGTTAACTCAGCCCATACGCGTGTAAACTGCTTTGTTATTGTTGAAAAGTGACTTGTGGTCCGGACTAGAATTCAAATGTAAACAATAACAATGCGTTTTACACATATGGACACTAAGTTGACAAGCTAAATAGTGGGTGTTCCAATATTCTGTGGAAGTAGAATAAGACGTTGCAATTGATATTCAAAATAAAAATAATGAACAAAATCATCAAAGTCAGCATTACTGGCCCTTTAAAGACAGCAGTTGATATGAGCACCTCCATTTCTAACTATACATAGTTCGTATGCAGTTATTGTCATAATTATCTTTGTTCTATTCTGGCTAAGTGGGCAAACCCATCCCTGACATATCATGAACCCTTGTTGTGACATGTACCATGTATGATTCTATTTCAACTTCCACCCCTATTTCAAAGTGTTAAGGTCCAACAACTGCATTGAAAACAAAAAGGTTGGACCGAACCCTGCTGGTGAAAAGGTGAAGCAGCCTCCACCATAGAATTTGTGTTAGTTTTATTCAACTCTCAGAAAATTAAAATCCCCTGATTATTCCACTTACTGCCAAGAAAATAGATTTCATGCATGTTTTATTAGTGTAAAGAAATTTCAGCATAGGCATTATAGCATAGTGTCAATGGCGGTTAGAAACCTTTAGTGTAGTATATATATATATGATTTATATCTTATAACAGAGGTTGGACTATAGCATATGTGTAGTAGTCTATCTACAACTACTACTGCGCCAATGTATATAAGTACTATCTTCAACTTTTTTAATTTGATTTTGAGAATAAAAGTACTCCAGATTCAGTTTTTTGTATTTCAAACAGGATGAAATTTTTTGCTACAAGCAGTTATTTACTGATTTTCAGGCGAGGGGCTGAAATTGATGAAAAACAACTACTTGCTGACTAGATTTTAGACAGAATTTTTAAAAAAACCTTCTCTGTGAAACTGGTAGGCTGTATTCTTCAAACACTGAAAGATATACAAAATAGATTTTTACTGATTGTTCCTGAGATGTATACAATTTGCTAAATTTGAGTCAGTATTACTATTATTAATAATATATCAATAACATCTTTTTTGTAATTTATTGTATTTAAGCTAATAAAATAAAATGCTGAAAGTAACAACTCTTTTAGTTTGTAGGTTGATTTTGTTCTAAATTTATCTTCTGCAGTTATGTTGTCAAGTGGTATGCTGAAGAGTCGTAATTTCTTATGAAGTTTACAACCTAGACTGAAATATCCATCGCTCGAGGACGTTCCCTACGCTTCCCAGAGGGGGAGCATAGAGAGCGCCCTCAAGCGACCAGTCTATTTTCAACCCTCATACCCACTCTACTGACCACATCCCATCTGACCACTACTACCCTGCTGTGTACAATACTTGTGTGACAAACACATCACGTTGTTTCACTTGCAGGCCTTGTTTTGATATAATTATCCTGAAAGAAACGCCACTGTCTGGAGAAATTCAGTCATGGCAAATATTTGCACAAGTTATCTTGCAGCTTATGGTGACAGGTGCTTGCAAAAGATATCCTGCAATAATGACAATTGCTTGGGGAATAACTTATCTGGGAAATAGAAAAAATAAGTGTGACCAATTGAAAAATGTTCAGCCTTTGAATCCAGACTTTCCCTAATCCCTGCATTGGAAACATACACCAAAGAATATGTACTGAGTGGAATTGTCTGGAGAAATTGTGCTGTGGTAATGGGAAGAATTTTAGACTTGGCAAATCCGGCGGTTGTACTTACCACGGAGGGACCGTGTACTTACAAAGCTTTATTCTGAAATTTGAGGGTCCATAAAATGGTCAGAAACAAACGTTCAACGGGCCCTGGATGTGATGTGTTCATTTCCTGTGGTAATTAATTCCCTTTGCTGGATAATAGATGAATAAAGTGTGAAATTGACACGTCATTAAAAGTTTTACCAGTCAACTTCCGCCTTTTCAAAGATTGTATAAAAATAAAGTATTAACAATTCATCTGATAGTGGCAATGAGACAGGGCCTCCGCGTGTCCGACATCGTGAGCTTTTGGTTTTTGCTCCGCTATACTTACTTTGCAAAGGAATAACATCGTGAACACCCCGATAAAGATATTCCGATGAATATATATGTACGGGAGAAGATCATTTCGTTGGCCATTTAATAGGACCGTGTAATTGCCTTGCAACAATGTTATTTATGTACTACCACAAATCCGAATGAGAGCAAGTACAAAGATATCCTAAAATACAATGCAGTGTACTACTAGCTTACAATTATTTATCATTTGGAAATAGATTTTAAATTTGTGGGAGATGGAACCAACTATTAATGACTAAAATTTTAAAAGATGGCATTTCCCATGAGCTTCTTTGTTGGCCAACAGGAATATTTGTCATATCTTTAGAAACAGTTTCGAATTGTGCTAGTCATCTCACATGTGGGCTACGTCCGTAATGTCAATGATGTCATGACTAGCCAATCATAGGTTGTTCGTTTTTTGAACATTCTTGTATGGTCTCCTCGAAGATCAAAAAAACAGCATCAGTGGATCAACCATCAGTAGTGGAGATTAGAAACACGGACCATATCACAAACAGTGATATTTAACATGATACATACAAGGGTGTATAAATAGAACATCCGTGTAGATAACGAAGAAACGCAACAAACATTACTTGGAAATTACAACATTTTAATTGAGATTTATAATTATCACGATTAAATGCTCCTTAGTAAATGAAAGTCTGTATGGGAGATTTGAGTTACCTTCCCATAATATCGACGAAATCACATGATAGCACTGTTGCTATGATTAAAGGATTTCAGTCACCTTAATATAGTGGTCTCATATGTCTCATCGGGGCCTCGCAAAAAAGTGCGTCGCCAAAAACTGTACACTGCATTCCATAAGTAGATGATACTTGGAATATATGCTATGAAACTTGCTGTGACCGACCAGGCCATTGGACGTTGGTTACATCCTGTTGTCAGATCCTGTAGCCAGAAATTTAGGGGCAAGGAAGGCAACTAAACTTCTGACAAAAAGAAAACCAGTCCCTGTGCATTCACAGTCATTATGCCACTCGACAAATTAATGGCATTCTGTGTATTCCTAGCAAATACATCGCAAATGAGGTAGTGGTTAACACATACTATCTTGTATTTGATTGACATATAAGTATTTACAAAATTTACATATATTACATAGTCTTACTTAATTTACAAAAGTTTCATTCCAACATGTGAATTTGCACATTGAGTCGGTGACTGGACATTACTGATTTGCAGTTACCGATGGAAGCTAATCAGAAACTGTAGTATCGAATCGGATTGATTTGACAAGCCTACTACTCCTTCTGTGATTGTCTATGTTTCAATAAAGATCATGAACTGTGAATTGATCGTTCACACCTCGTCTGCGTGTGAAATATACTTTCTTCTTTCTCTTGGTAAGCTCTAATCCTCCGGGTTTTTCTTGTGTTTACTTTATTATACAGATGTTAGTGGCTCGTATGGGCTTTCGCGATAACACCCCATTGCCTCGGCTGATGCCCGTTAATTCTTCTACGCACCGCGGTACAACATCTGACTTTGCTTATAATTATTCCTTTGATTCAATTTATCCAACTGGACATTTACAGTTTGTAATAAGCCTACAAACTTGGTGTATCTGGTAATCGCGACTCCTACTGTATTTCACACGCCCGACTTCTGGTTTGTTGACTGACCGTTAGGCTTATTTGATGGTAATACGTTGACAGAGGTTTAGTTGTGTGTGCGTTCTCAGAAACGTCAAACTCAAACACCTTATAGGACCATCTGATGCAGCGAAGGTTGGCGGCTAATTTGGAGAAGACCAAATCAAAACGTACGTTGTTTTCACATCTTACTACGCACGTGAACGTCGTCAGCATTATTTTACCTTTCTCTATCCAGTCACTCACTGGAAGCAGTAACCCGGCAACCAGTGCGTTCAGGAGATCCTCATCACTGACCGTTTGAGATTGTACATCCCTGTTCCTGCACGCTGTGCGCACTGTAAATGATGCCAAAGAGTGATTCTTCTGGAGCGCTTTGGTCAACAAATTGAACGTGTTGGTCGGAATTGAGTTGGAGCCATTCATATCCAGACAACATATAATTGACTTCAATTTACCATTATGCGTGATTAGATCGCAGAGTTTAGGAATGTTGGACGGCTCTAAACCTATTTCTAGCTCCTCAAGCGTCGCGTTAGATGCCAGGATGTGCAGCACGTCATTGATGACGTCACACGTCGCAACTTTGGCATCTGGTGCCCTCGGCAGCGCCAGGGTCAGTGACGTCACCGTCCTACTCGGATGTTTGAGGCTGTCCTTCAATCGATCGATTTTATCTGGGGTGTTGGAATTCTTCATCGCGTGAAATTTGTACTTGATTTTCCGGGTTTTTCGACATCTTCGCAGAAGCCGCCAAACTTTAGTCATGACAGCTTCGTCAAGATCACAACTGTCGCACTGAATACTCAGTTCGTCGGGTCCGTTACATTCCAGAGTCTCGAACGGAATGGAAGTGAAGTATCTACTTTGAACACTGTCCACGGATATTCCCGTTATTTCTTTATTTTGGCAAGCATTGTGCACCAAATCTGTCAAAACAGGCGAGTCGACGTCAGACTTCAACACAATCTCATTCAGTGATGAAGTTTCCCGCAGAGCTACAACTAAACAGTCAGACGCCCCTATCTCTGTGACCGATTTCAAATCAAAAGTCAGCGACCGCAGGGAAATTTCGTCATTTTCAAGCGCTTTCGAAAATGACAATACTTCCCTGCGAGATCGGAATCCGAGTAAAAGATGCTCGATTTTAACAGTTATTGGATAGTGCCTGGAGAAAGTACACTGGTGTTTCAACAGGTCCATCACCGCAGGGAAAAGCCGTCCCTGGTCCAACACACTGACTTTCACAACCCTGGGTGAAGTTTTACAATCGTAAAGACGGTCTTGATGGAGAGACACAACCGAGGAAATTGACGGTTTCTGACGTAAACATACAACTTGTGTCATGTGAGGTGATATATGACTTATAATTTCGCTATTATAGTATTTACATTCGAACAATAGGTGGAGGCAGTTTTCCATTCGCTGTGATGAGTTATCATGTCCCCATGCTTTGAGGGCTTGACTGCCGATTCCTCGAAAAACATGACCAGCTTTGTTGCCGAGTAGCCCTACTAAAAACAGCAGAACTTGGAAATTACCCTTCAGATCATCGAAGAGAAAGCCAAATTCACTCATAACCGCAACGTCCGGGGATTTTAAACGCTCGCTTGCGTGGACAGCAGCAAAATATTCAAGCCATGACTTGTGGTAAAAGGACGCATTTTCTTGTTGCCCGGTTGCTGGTAAAATCGTGTTGCGAAGTAAGTCGGAATGACGTAACCACCCTGGGAATTTATTCACCGTGTTGACGTCGAAATGTAGTCTGCCCTCTTTCAGATTATTGAACGCCACACGGGCAAGCTCCCGTGTTTCATCTTTGAGTTGCCTGTTGATTTTTTCGTCGATGAAAGACTCGTGTCCACGGTTGATGTTGTGGCGCTTGTAGACGCTGAGTAGAATAGCGGAGTAAAGCTCTGCTGATCGGCGCGGGAAGTAATCCTGCAGATCTTCCCAAAGCAAACAGAGAAATGACAAATGCAATGGAATGTACTGGCTTGACAGCGATCGCAATGATTTGGCGGATGGATGCAACAAATATGACATCGCTTCTTCATCCTTCAAAGATGATTTGATAGTATCGCCCAACTCTTTATTGTCCCGGAAATATCGATCAATATACATTTGACATGATTCGTACGAGAGCCCGGTGATGATGAATTTTGACTCGAAGTTCATTATTTTGGAGCGATGTTGAGACGGCTTTGATGTCATCAGTACTGTACTCGAGGGTAGAAGCCGATTGGTCAAGATTCGAATGACGTCATTATCAGATGTATCATTGTAGATTATATCAACGTCATCAAAAATGAACAAAATTGAATCCGGATTACCAATGACGTAACGCCAAAGTTCTTCTTTTGAAATACCAACACCATCTGTGAGAAGTTTGCTAAATATTGCATCTATAATAGATGTTTGTTGTAAATGTTTCATTTCAAGAAAGAATACAAGATAAAACTTCTTCAATTTTCCAATCGCCCAGTCATACGCCAATTTTTGACAGAACGAAGTCACTCCGACGGCTGCTTCTCCTTCCACCATAATTCTCCTTGCTTCATTCCCATTGGTCAGCTTTCTAAATACGTCACTACTCGTCAGGACAGGGTTGCTAATAGTCTGTCCTTCGCCACTTTTGTCAACTTCTGTCACCTGTGCAGGTACGTACATCTGACTTAGGGGGCGCTCTTGCCACGAAAGGGCTTTGAACTCAAATTGTCTCTTGTAAAACCCTTGCAAATACTCCACCAAACGAGCATTGCCATCCATTTGATCTGAAAAAGATGTAGAATCACTATCGATTATTTTTTTGTTCTTTAGACTCTGAATTCTGTCTTCTTTCGATCGTATGGTGAGTGATGTATCTGGATACGTCATTATTACACCTGTTATACTTCACAATCAGTGATCCAATTTGAAACTGCGGGAGTATTCTACCTCCCCTATTTCAAAGTTTCGCCGGGAGTACACGGTATAATATTGGCTTCGCCACCCTATCACTCCAAGCACTCTCGACATTCATGTAGACATCCGTTCAGATCTCAAAAACTATGTCAGACATACGTAATTCAAAGTAAACCGTATACTGTGTAGAAACTGGACCACGTGAAACTGTTTGCAAAGGATGTGGTGGCGGCATGAAAAGTCGTAGAAGTCAAAATCAGCACATCAAAGACAGAAAACACCGTTACAGAGACAGGTTTTCTGGCTTTAATGAGCTGATTTTGACTTCTACGACTTTTGACGCCGCCACCACTACTATCACAAATCACAGCTATGGACCAACATCTATCATATGTCCCCCCCCCCCCCTCTCTCTCTCTCTCTCTCTCTCTCTCTCTCTCTCTCTCTCTCTCTCTCTCTCTCTCTCTCTCTCTCCATGCACCATCTATTCCCTAGGAGAACACAGGCACACAGCATCTCCTAGTGAGGGGGGGGGCGCTCTGGTTTACTAATATTCAAATAGGCACCAACAAACATAAACTAAGAAACAAACAACACAAACAAAATAAGAGACAATAGAAAAAGACAACAAGACGACGAAACAAGTAATCATAAAGTCAAGTAGATAACAAACAGACTTAACTGCAACAAATATAAGCTTATGACAAACATTATGCCTTGACAAACGTGTACAGTAGAGCAACCGTGACACTTAAAGTCAACATACCTTAATCACCCTGCTACGGAATGATTCCCCTCTCAAATAATAATGAATAGTCTATCACAGAGGTTTAACCAATGAAATGTTGGTCTTTGTGTTTATACAGCCTGAACCCTTGTGTTCTAAGTATATGTTCAACTGTGAGCCCCTGTGTTCTAAGTATATGTACACTACTGTGAGCCTGGTCTTTTGCTTTGCAGACCAAATATTCATCTCCATCGATACGGATACTCAAAACATAACGTAATAGTTACTTACTGTGGGCTATATATCTATTCAATACGTACATCACATTGACATGTTATGTAAGGGTCTCATTCTTGCCAGAAGTCACTTTTGTTATGATGAATAGTACCGCATGGCTAACCCCGTGCAGGTTGTGTAAAATGGCGGTCATTCTGCGCCGTCGACTGTGGTTTATTTTTTGGTGTGTTTTGTTAACCTGTTTTCGTCTAGTGAGTAAAAAACGGCCTTTAATACCCAAAATGAAGCAAACTCGTTTGACGCATTTTCGAGATATGGAAATTTCGTAATGTTATCCTCGTGCAAATGTTCTCACTTAAAAATGGAGGTAGTCTCTACTACCTCCATGATTTAAACAGATCGAAACCACTTCTTCGTTCTGATTGCAAACCTTTTACATTGAACTCGACCTTCGACAACCCGACCAACCTGTTCCTGACGTTCCGACTGACTTCAACAAAAGTCACAGTCGTCGAGCTCTCAGTCTGTACACGAGGAAACATCTCAGGGCTTTCCGACACGTTTAGCACAGCTCCTTTTGCAGGTTACGAGTAAAATTTATCGGGCTGCTGCAACATGGCCACTCTGTGCTTCGATATTGGGCGCAGTCGACGCGTGCGACAGCTGAGAGCATGCTCAGTGAAGCATTCACCATGGCAACTGACGCCAAATCATAGAAGTCCGAGGAACCGTGACCATTGCAGCCACTGAGCTGCCGATTGTACAATGTTTATACACACGCACACGGTGCACACCCTATTTTTGGCTGACATTGTCTTGAAAGGTTTCGCTTACCCCGTAATACTCGTAAACCTAGCAAAATGATTCACAAGATATTGTCGAGATTTGCTCGGTTACAGGGTAGCTCGTAGAAGGTATGTATCGGAATAGGATTGTAGTACCAGAATGTTTCCAAAAGCATATTCAAATATCAGAATCAGAAATGGATTAAAATTGGGTCAAGTATAATACCTGAAGATGTTTTTTACCTGGATCGTAAACGTTGGTGTTCACGCCTGAGTTGTCGGTCTGGTCGACTATAACAGTATCCATTTCTTTCACAGTGTCTTCGTCCGCTGCTTTCTTCAAGATGCATGAGCTACCGTGCCCTTCCCTATCGGTGTTACTATCTGAAATACAACAACGGTTGTAATACGTGTACATAGGATAGAGGACGACATAATCTAGGATTCCATATCCAATCTGTTGGACTGGCCCTTATCTGCTTTACGGAACACTGTTGCGACAGTCTTGTAACACCGTAGAGATGTTATGTAACTAAACACATCTAAAGATCGTGTGAATTATTCATAGCGAGTTTGTTCAGAAGCTGCTTGTATCGGAAGATGTTATCGTTGGAATGCTAAACTGTAAAAGGAAGTCGGATGTTTGTACCGTGTGTGAATCTGGTACTGCCGGGGGATAATCTTCTTCAATTCTTTGACATTGCTATTGAAGCGATTCGAACGACTTTCAATGAATTCGGATGTTCTTTGTGAGAGAAATGACTGTTTGACCATCATGATGCATCTCAAGGAAGCCACAAACGTCACGGGAGTCAGACAAAAACGACTGCGGTATGACTGAAAGAGCGATTGCATTTGTACAGATTATGAACGCCCTCTTTGTAATGGATGTAGCTTTAATTAACAATCATAATGTCGTAATAATACTTTGTGCACTTGATTAATCAATTTTGAATTTAGATATTTATTGAAGAAAAAAGTTGTCACATTTTCTTTCCCGTTTAATATATATATATATATATATATATATATATATATATATATATATATATATATATATATATAAACAAAGCAGGTCAAGACGCACCAACTCAGGACACCAAGCTCTTCATTATAAAATTTATTACACCGACGTTTCGTGGGAGTAATCCCACTTTATCAGGTTAAAACAATCTGAAATAAAATAACAACGACAAACTTAAAGTAAAATACACATGCTAAAAAAGATTGAATCATACAGAGGCTGGAAAACGTGTAAAAGTTAAAAATAAAAATTGGCGCCAACTTACGAAAAAGCCGAGCAGAAAACTGCTCCGCTTTCCTTCAAACCCAGGAGTCGAATGGTCAAAGTGTGGGTATTGTTTCAAAACAACGTCAAGGCTTATTTATACTTGAAAGACATTTGCATATTAACGTGTAGGAAAGGTGGCAGTGCAAACCACACAGAAATGACGTACTAAAAATATCCGACTCTAAAAATACAGCTCAAACAGGTGAAATTATGAACCGTGGACAATAGCGTACATCCAAGGACACTTATGTAACAACTGAAATTCTACAATACATCAAACTGGAACAGTTACAAAGAAAACTAAAAAAGAATACTGCTGAAAGAGTGATGCCTACTAAAAATCGTCAAAATGTTAATGAAGAAAGAGCTGTAAAATCTGGTTACACATCTAGAATTTTTGTGGTGTCTCTCTGTTCAAACCCTGAGGATACATAGTGTTGAGTTGAAATATCCACTTGGACTCTGTGAATCTCTGGAGAATTTGTCATCTTTGTGTACTTTTTCAAGAATTACAACTTTCATATTTTTGACGGAGTGGTTAGATGAATTAAAATGTTGGCTCACGAACATTGCAGGGTTATTAGGGTCAGACTTATTAGATTTAATCATACTCCTGTGTCCAGCCATTCTATATCTGATTTTATTCTTGGTTTGTCCAACATATTGACACATGCATTTATCACAGTAGATACAGTATATAACATTCTCAGTGTTACAATTATAATTCCCTTTTATTTGAAATATTTTTCCATTATGGATATTAGTCATTTTGTCCGTTTTTACCATATGTGAACACATTATTTTACATTTACTATCTCCACATGGTCCTGAACCATAATTTATATTGTCACTACGTTCAATGTTAATTTATGTCTAACAATGAGTTGGCCAAGGTTTGCGCACACTATTTGTTAAATAAGAGGTGGGTGGGGCACGACTTCACGCATTCTTTTGGAAATTTTTAATATATCTTGGTGTATTTTGGCCATATATTTTATATATGGGCGCATATATATATATATATATATATATATATATATATATATATATATATATATATATATATAATTGATTGATAGATATGATAATATAGTATATGAAGTATCTGTATGCGAAGTTCAATTAAATTTGTGCGCCCACCATTGATATATAGCATCAATTACAATATCACTAAAATATGCAAAATAAGTATAACTGACATGGAAGTCAGTTGCAGGACGTCTTTCATCACATCTTTCTACCATCAACATACGCAGCAAGTTAATTAAAGTTGGTCGAGTCGTATCAGATATATGTCCCTCATAATAATGTCATTGGCATAATACTTCAAAATGATCTCGATAACGGTCAAATATTTGTTGGTTCGATATATGTCTAGCAAGGTTCGTCAACTTTTAATGCAGTCGTTCTGAAAATATGTAAACTGTGAACAATCTATTATGCGAAAACGCATTAATCAATATCAAAAGCGTCTACGTATCAAATTTGAATCCGATCTGATCAGATATTCCACCAATAGACAGACGGATAGACATACAGACAGACACTGCAAACAGACAGACGTGGACACAAAGACACGCACAGACATACAGATAGACAGAGGGACAGACACAGCACGATCGTGATTCAAGGCATGAGTTGACTCAAAAGATTGTTCCTCAAACAATCCACGGCGGGCATCTCACATGTTTCACTCGTACAACAGCATTATTCAAGTAATTTTTTTCCACTTTCCACTCGAGTAATATTGACATATCAAATGCTCAAGTCTGTTTTAAAATTTAAAATTTTCCTTTCGTCAGGTTTAGTGAGATAAAAATCATTGGAAAGATGCGTCCGGGTTAGTGAACCAGCAAATAGAAACGTATTTTAAGATTTTAATATTATAAACGTTAGAACTGTTGACAGATTGTACGAAGCATGACCGTTCGTACCATTGTTTCGAAGGAGGATCCTTCCTTTGTCGAGTTAAATCTCTTATACTTCTTTTCGCAACGCAAAAGTACATGGCGCCATCAATTACCAACAACAGACATTAAAAAACAGCGTATATGTTACGGACTAAAACTTTACTACGCTCTGAATAAAATTTTGTAATCCCGAGGTGTGTAGAGTCAGTGAACGATGAAAGTTTACCCTCATCTTGGGAAAACTTCGGTGTCAGGGACATTGATTGTGTCGGCATTTAATTTCAAGGGTTGTAGAGCAGTGAATTTGCGTCATTGACACCTAATTCCCACTTCAAGACGCTGGGAAAAGTACACAAAAATAAATATGGAATAATTACAAAATATTTGTATAATAATTGATAGAATGCAAGGGTTCCTTTTACAAAAGAAAGGTAAACAGACCATCTTTCAGTTCAGCTTGGCATCTCTAACGTGCATTGGACTTCAGCCAAAAATCACAATCGATTGATCTTCAACTATATATTGTGAATGTCTACTCTATCCAAGATCTCGAATTATCTCTCAGCAGTGAGTAAACTCCCCAGACCGACGCAATGAGACATAGCATATATATGTTCGAGCTGTTATTGTCGTTCATGAGAAAAAACTTGGAATTAATTAGTTGAGTTAAAGATTTATACGTAGATGCACGTGCAATGAAAAGAATTGCTCAGCAACACACCATGGATAAAACAATGTTTCTATTTAATCTGAATAACGATGGGATCATGACCCAAAGGTGATCGATCTCCGAATATCACAAAAGAAAGCTACCCTCATTTGTTGCGAAAAAAAAGTGCCTTGGTTTAACCCTTTCACAATCATGGTTTGGCCCAAAGCCATTGTTGTCAATGGTGAGTGTGGACTTACTCACAGGGAATTTGGGGTGAACAGGTTAAACTTTGAAGCAGAAAAGCGAAAATGTCTCTATGCGTCGACATAGCTATGCAGACCAGAATGCATAAGCTTTACAAACTGAGAAAATGTGCATGTGAGTAAATATTGAAAAAAATGGATAACATTAATTTAGTTCAAGTTGCAATATGGTAGCATAGCAGACCGGGCTAATTAGTCACAAACTTGAACTCAAACCTAAGAACAGAGCGGGGAAAGTCTGTGCTCCAGATTATAGGGAACAGTAATGGAATACTTGCAGTAGAGTCTGTTGCAAGTAATTCATGTAAGATAACTTAAACACAGAGATATGTTTACTTGAAGAATTTTTTTTCGAAAAACATGTATTGAACCCGACAGAAAGTACAAGGAAAAATAGACGAAAACAAAGCTATTGCCTTTAGTGAGTTTTAGAAGTGGCATCATGGGATGCAGGCTTGGTTTAAAGTCACAATAGCTGCGAATGTGTAATAAACCGATCCCAAAATATCCTCAGTATTCCAAGAGTTATATGTAAGACCCATTAAAGACCGAAAAAGTGTATTACACTGTCATAAGTGTCGAAAGTGGCATGTAAATTCGAACGTTTTTACATCATTTGAGAGTTCCCGTCATTTCCAAAAAACACGATTGGAACTAATTTGGGATAATTGGATCTTCGTATTTTTCAAATTTATGAAAAGTGTTAGGTGCCCTATAGCTGAATGTTGTAATATGAGAACTTACTCATAAAAACATGTGTGTAACTTGAAAAGAAAAGTGGATGAGGTTACATTTGCAGATTGAATGAACACTACTTCACCATTCAATTATCCCAAATTAGTTCCAATCGTGTTAAAACTAATCATGTGACAGAGAAAATAACGATTACAACGACAACATGTTGGGCATCGTGTATTGTGCTTTCAAGTAAATGGCATCATGCTTGTTAGTCCCCACGGACACCGTCCGGGGGGACTTATAGGTTTGGTCATGTCCGTGCGTGCGTGCGTCCGTCCGTGCGTCCGTCCGTCCGTTCACGCAGATATCTCTGAGATGCCTGGAGCGATTTTATTCAAACTTGGTACAAGGATTACTTCATATGTCATACAGATGCACGTCAATTTGTTTTGTGATACGATCCAATATGGCCGCCAGGCGGCCATTTTATTACGATTTTTTCATGTACACAGCCATAACTCAGGCATGTTCCAACAGATTTTATTCAAAGGTGGTACAAGGACATTGACCAATGTCATAGATATGCACGTCAATTTGTTTTGTGATACGATCCAATATGGCCGCCAGGCGGCCATTTTATTACGATTTTTTCATGTACAGAGCCATTACTCAGGCATGTTTCTATCGATTTTATTCAGAGTTGGTACAAGGACATTGACCAATGTCATAGATATGCACGTCAATTTGTTTTGTGATACGATCCAAAATGGCCGCTGTGCGGCCATTTTATTACGATTTTTTCATGTACAGAGCCATTACTCAGGCTCGTTTCAACCGATTTTATTCAAAGTTGGTACAAGCTTATTGACAAATGTCATAGCTGTGCACGGCAATCTGTTTTGTGATACAATCCAAAATGGCCGCTGTGCGGCCATTTTATTACGATTTTTTCATGTACAGAGCCATAACTCAGGCATATCTCAACCGTTTTTATTCAAAGTTGGTACAAGGACATTGACCTATGTCATACATATGCACGTCAATCTGTTTTGTGATACGATCCAATATGGCCACCAGGCGGCCATTTTATTACAATGTTTTCATGTACAGAGCCATTTCTCAGGCATATCCGCATGTTTCGAACATTTTATTCAAAGTTGGTACAAGGACATCGACCAATGTCATAGCTATGCACATCAATTTGTTTTGTGATGCGATCCAATATGGCCACTGTGCGACCATTTTGTTACGATTTTTTCATGTCCTGAACCATAACTCAGACATGTATCAAGTGAATTCATTCAAAAGTATTTTTATCACAGACCTAATGAAGAGGACTCTATCCTCTCTGAGGACCTGTAATCAAAATACCCATTAACAAGTGGGGACTGTGTCATCAACGATGACTTGTTTCTTATATAATCACGATGTGTGTACGTGCAGGAAATACTGCATGTTTTGTCCTTTTCCAGGGGGGTACCATTTTATGAGTGCGGCACCCGTTTATTATCTAACATCATGTTAAAACGTGTAGGCATGTTCCAAATCAGTGAGCAGTGATACTTCTTATATACACGTCCTTCAGTTAGCACATTTACAAAAACAAACTTTGGTTTGAAATTGAAATCATGAAAATAATGCGTAAGATTCGCAGCTATTGTGGCTTTAAGTCGAAGAATCTAAAATAAGAAATTCCTTTGCAACGGCAACGGTGTAACTCAGTATTTGTTTTAAGTGAAATGAATGTATGTGAAGTTCAATTAGCGATGGTGATCACTCCGGTCTTATCTGACGGTATCGAGCATGCAGAGTCTGCGCAGTAGGCTGATACTGCTTGTCTTACACGAACTTGTAATGCATCGAGTTCATCCTAACCACAGTCAAAGTTTAGAGGGAAACTTCAAAACTCGCAATAGATAAACATGTTCAAGATCGAGAAGGATGTTTAAAAATGTTACTCGGCGCTTGTTTCCATAGGAACATAAGTCTCTGCTCTATTTTAAACATGAACTTGATATAAACTTCAGTTTCAGAAACATTAAGTGATGATAATGATAATTTCGGCCACAGATATTAACGCTTGTTTGTTTCCGATTTCAACTTCCTCTTGCAAATGGCTTGTGTGGGAACTTCTCCCTTCATTGATCCTGACCAAAAAACAAAATAATTAGTCTTATGATGAAAGGAAAAAATGGTTACCTTCTATTTCATCTTCAACCTCTTTCAAGACATCGGAATGAAATTTTGGTAATGCCTAACACATTGCCATTACCGCTGTTGTCTGTAAATGCCGCCATGTCGATATGCGGCACGTCTTCTAATGAATCCAATGAGACTAACGTCTTCTCGTGACCACAGTTGACCTTTTTTGTCTCTATGGCCATATTTTCTGACCGCTGTAAACAACCATTATGCAGGTATCTTACATGTTTTTACTCGTACAACATAATTATTATATTCGCTTTCCACTCGAGTAATATTGACATATTAACTCAAGTCTGTTTTTAAAATTTAAAGTTTTCTTTACATTTGGTTTTGTGAGATAAACTCACTGGAAAGGTTGTGTCTGGGATAGTGAACCAGTTGACATATTGTACGGGGCAGGGCCGTTCGTACCCTTGTTTCGAAGGCGGATCATCATAAATTAAATCTCCTACCACACTTCTTTTCGAAACGCAAAAGTACCCAGCGCCATGTATTATCAACAATAGACATCAAAAGTCTGCTCGTATATATGGTCGAGTACGGTTGTTCTTGCCATGCATGAGATGAAGCTTGAAATTTATTAGAAATTTTACGTAGATGAACGTACAACGGAAAGAATTGCTAAGCAACGCGCCCCGGAGAAAATAGTGTTTCTATTTTGCCTGAAGAACGATAGGGTCACTGCCCAAAGGTGATCGATCTCCGAAGATCACAGAAGAAAGCCACCTTCATTTGTTGCGAAAAAAACAGTACCTTGGTTTAACCCATTAACAATCATGGTTTGGCCCGAAGTCATTGTTGTCAATGGTGAATGTGGACCTCTTCACTGTGAATTTAGGGTGCAAAGGTTAAACGCTCTGTGAAACTGTGAAGAAAGACAAACGCGACAACATCTCTGTGTGTCGATGTAGCTACATACACCCAATTGCAAACCAGCACCCACTAATATAAGCTTTGCAAACTCGGAAAGGAAGTGCATTTGATTGACAAAATAGGTAACATTAATTAGGTACATGTTGCAATATGGTTGCATAGCGGTTCTTGGCGAATTTTAAAACTTGTCAAGGGAATGCAAGAATCAGAACAATACTTACACGCGTAGATGAAATATTTCTGTAAAGACTGGGCTAACTAGTCTGAAAAAACTCAAACCGAAGACAAAAGCGGGAAAAGTCTGTGTTGCAGACTGTATGGAACAGTAATGGAACTCTTGCAGTAGAATTTGTTGCAGGTAATGCATGTAAGCTGACTTAAACACACAGATATTAGGTATGTTTACTGAGAGATTTTTTTATTGAAAAACATGTATTCAACCCGACAGAACGTACGAGGAAAAATAGAAGAAATCAAATCCATTTCCATGGGTGAATTTTAGAAAGTGGCATCATGGGATTCAGACGTGGTTTAAGTCGAAGAATCTGAAAAAGAAATTGCTTTGCAATAGCAACGATGTAACTCAGTATTTGTTTTACGTGATATGAATGCATGTGAAGTTCAATAGGCGATGGTGATCACTCTGGTCTTATCTGATGGTATCGAGCATGCAGAGTCTGCGCAGCAAGCTGACACTACTAGTCTCACTTGAACTTGTAATATATCGAGTTCATCCCGACCACAGAGTTTTAAAAAACGTGTATCTTAAAATAAAGTGTTGATCTATTTCCAGTCTTAAGTGTCGCTCTAAACTCAAAACAAAGTTTAGAGGCAAACGTCAAAACTTGCAAGATAAACATGCTCAAGATCGAGAAGAAAGTTCAAAATATTGCTCCTCGCTTTTTTCCATGGAAACATGACTCTCTGCTCTATTTCAAACAGTTTCAGAAACAGTGAGTGAGTCTAATGATAATTTCGACCAGAGATATTGACGCCTGTCAGTTTCCGATTTCAACTTCGTCTTGAAAAGGGCTTGTGTAGGAACTTCTCCCTTCATTGATCCTGACACAAAACAAAACGAAACAAAATCTTATTATGAAAGAAAAAATCGGTTACCTTATATTTCATCTTCAAACTCTTTCAAGAGACGGAATGAAATTGGGGTAAAGCTGAACACATTGCTAGAACCGCTGCTATCTGTAAATGCCGCCATGTCAATATGCGGCACGTCTTCTCGTGACTCCAATGAGACCAACGTCTTCTCGTGACCTCAGTTGACCTTTTTTGTCTCTATGGTCATATTTTCTGACCGCTGGAAAAAGATGTCAGTGGTTTGTTTGTTATTCTGATGTCGCTAAATATTCGGATGGTTTAATTTTACCTTTATTTGGTCTTAGTTTAAATATTTAAAACTGTGTAATCTCCAAATGCAACAGAATAAATAGCAAATTTGAAAACCTATACCATTTTGTACTCCCAAAAGATATGTTTATCCAGTACTGTCAGAAGATGGCCAGCTTGCCCCGTCGAGACATCATTGGTCATGGGTTGGTTTTGTACAAGTCCCTAGATAGTTCAGCTTCAATGCAATACGTTGATTTATGAGTTTGTTTCAACACTCCTCAGAAAAAACATCCCGATACGCAATGAACAAAGACACACACTCCGACTCAGTATTGTTACAACTTTTGCGAAGCAGTGTTTCGACCAGTGAGTGGGTCATTGCACTGAGAATTCAACAAAAAGAAAATATTAGGCCATCTATCTTACAAATAAAACACAACAAACAAAGATAATGGTGAATTATTTCAACTGTGAAGGAACGTTAACGACACATGGCTGACGTTCATCTTATTGCATGCTCGTACTACCGCGTGCGCAGAAAGTGGCAACGTAACACCAAATTTTACAAAACTATTTCGATTATGTCGAAATCAATCAAGGTTTCAGTTCAGAATGTCTTCATTGGTTGTTTGATTACCAGCTGTTGGATTTCGCTGTATCTCGCCATATTACTACACGTTGTGACATTGATTTGCATGGTTGACCAACAGAAATAAAGTGGTTGTGTATATCGATCGCCACAAAGCAGACGAAAATGAAAAGTGTTGAAGGAATTGATTGGCAACGGTACATATGGGCAAACAAATGTCCAATGCTTAAATTTTAACCCTTTCACCAATATTGCCCTCTAAAAAGACCAGCAGTTGGTGTTGATAAGAATGAATAGAGAATTAAAGTAAAAGCCATCTCTTAAAATGTTCATTGGCAGAACCGCACTTTTGACAAGCCAGGAGCAAAGATGCGCACACAAACACGACAAATAAGATAACAGTGCAGTGGTACGGGACTCGCCGTGGGTTTTTGGTGTGAGAAAAAAAAACAAACGCAATTAAAAAATTAACCGTTGAGGGACACCAAATGGACATACGTTTACCAAACTACTGAAGGAATAGGGAATTCGTTTACAACTGACTGATTTGAGTTACAGCATCAATGGAAGGAATGAACGACACAATTCAAGTAACCTCAGTGGATCACTTTGGCCGCTAATGGTACCCGGATGGACAGTACAAAATGAAATGTCACGCACAACTGAACAGGTTAATGGTGTGTTTGCAGTTACCGCGTCTAAAACCAACACTGCACGGACCGATGCATCAGGATATGGAAGGAAAGTTTCACTTTGTTAATCAACGCCAATTCAAGTTTTTGAAAAATTCAAAGAAATACAAAGAATACAAAAAACAAAGAGAGCCTCACAGTTCATTGAAATTGTGACATCATGCCTAAGTTTCACATTGGTCGTGTTACTACACTATATATGTGTCACGGTTACGAAATTCCATAAAACAAAAGTCGACCCTTTTGGATACAAATACCCAAAAGAGGCTAATTTCTGGTTATTTTATTATTCTAAATTTATTTAATACCTAGTGACGCCCATCAGAATCTTTGAAAGCATAAACATGCCAACAGTTTTTGTAAAGCAGTGATTACAGAATTATTATCATTTTTCTAGGTACAGAAAGATTGTTGTCATTATCAAAATTTGCAGAGAATTATCGATAAATCAGACTAGTTCTATCACCAAAAAACCATAGATGTGTCGGCACATCGGATTCCTTGAAGAATTTTTCGTAACACCGGCAAATTAAATAGCTTAGTGACAACAACTATGACAAAAACAAAACACCCTGTATGTTTCTGTGGCGGGAATGAAATATTCTTTGTAAACGATGAAAATTGATGTAACTTAGCATATCCATGGAATAATATGGATGTGGCTGGTATGACTGACTTAGTCAATATATTTAAAAATTAGATACTTTCTCCAAAACGGCTGATTTTAAAATTTATCAAATTTCGTAGCAATGTTTACTTAGGAAAGTGAATGAATACGGCTAGTTTTCAATCGGATTCGAACCCACAACATACGGCATCAGTCGCCTAGCTGAGAGGCCATAGACAGAACCGCTCGGTTAAATCTCCACTCCCAAAAAAGAGTGGTTCAATAGCCGGCTAAGTTGTTACATTTTTCTGACTGAGACCGCTCAACACGTTGTAGAGTTCGTGAAGCACTCACGCACGCATGCTCACTATCATACATCGCACATACACACTTTATCGAAGCGAAGAAACGAATTTCATCGCTTTAACTGAAATCAGAGTGAGCAGGTTTGTGACTGTTTTGCTACTGGTCGCATTAAAACTACCAATAACTCAGGACGACCCGAGGAGAAAATTTAGAGATTTGATTAAGGCACTAGTCTAGTAGAATGCGCCTCCGGGACAGATATTAAGACTCACAAATTTTTACAATTCTTTTCTTATCTACTGCATGTTGTGGCTCATTTCAAAGCTCTCTGAGTAAGAAAAGTTTCAAAAAATATTTTCCTAGAGTCAACACAGTGGCGGGCATATCGAATCGAATGTGAAACATCGGTAAATGTCAGGTAAATTGTTTCTGTAGTTTCAAACTTTGCATAGCGATCCCTGATTTTTGTTCTTCAATTTGGTAAGACAATTGTTGAAAGTTTCACTGAGGAAAGTTTGAGTAAAAGTTTAAGTCTTTCATTTTCGAGATGCATACTACCTTAAATGCGTGTTACTGTGACAATGAAGGATGCGAAAATATCTATGGGTAAAGAACGACACTTTTTTTTTCAAAATTCACCCGCAGTATCAAAGTAGCTGTGCAGGTTGTTTATTATTTCTCGTTTTCACAAAGTGAACAATAATAGTTGTAATTGGTCAACATTATTGAAACAAATAAAATATAACAAACATGACGTAGACAGCCGTACTCTGGAATATAAAATGTGTATGGCAGGGTGAACTGCGAAACTTAAATTGCTATGAGCCATCATTCCTGCTCCGAAATGGATGTTACATTACCCAAGTTTTGCCCACCAGCAACATGTATGAGCGCCACCACAGGCCATATTTCAGTAATTTTCTGAGCAAAGCCGAAACATGTCCGACCTACAACCCGACCTTCCGAGAGTAATAACAAACTCGTGATGTTACGTGACAGATCACAGTCACGAGTATGTAAAGATGTTTGGGATAAGGGCACCGAGACAAAAATTGTGATAATACCCAAACCCTCATTTTAGCTATCCCCTACGCCACACATTTATCGTGACTAACTCCAGCTATATAGAGAACCAGTACTTTTTTTGGTATTCTTGCCTGAATAGTTTAACAGCTATGGAATGGTATTAATTTTAATAAATGTAACTCCAGCGAAAATCAAAATTCTCCACTTTGACTTTCTTTGGCTATGTCTGGCGCCGCAGAAGTGTAACATGTACTTGTTCTGTGCTTCTATAAAATAGTTATACCAAGAGTCTTGGCTTCCGGTAGTTTTTGTGTGGAGCTCTAGGAAAAGCAAGAAAAAGTTAAAGAGAATGCGCAGGTAAAAAAGACCTTCAAAAGAGGAGAGGTAACAAGCACAAGTAACTGTAAGTATGAATATTTATTGCTATTCACACATGTTGAGTACTTCCAAGGTTTTTACTCTGACAATCCATAGCCAGACTTTTTCGATGAGATAAGGGGTCTCTTAGATTAGTCATTACCCATCGTGCAGTTGAAAGGTAGTGCCCACGCATGCGCCCATTGTCATACATTGGTTCCCGGTGGTGCACCGACGATATTTGACCTTCTGGAAACACTCTGAAATTGGACTCTCCGAAAATATTTCGCAGGACTTCGAGCGTATGTGGGTTACTGATGTGACTGGAGACGTGTGTAATGTGGTATTCGTAACGATCGCGCGTTCATGGACCTATGGTGATTGTGTAACGCGGGGTGTAGCTTGTCGGCCGGCTGGAGCGAGTTTACTACGAACAGCCATAATTTGTGGGTAACTCTCTTCTTCCCCTAAGCTTAATTAAGCTAATAGAGTGACAGAACAAATATTGAAATAAACAGTCGGTAGAAGTGCATTTCATCGTAGGAAATCAAAGTATCCAAGATGGCAGATGACGACCTCTTATTCCAAGATGTTTATGAATTATGCGAAGTGATTGGCAAGTAAGTATAAACCTATGTTGTATCCTCTGAGAATTAAGTTCAGCTTTTTCAGGTGAGACTCGCATCCTGTGTCAACCGGCTGGGGACGTCTTTCTGCATATATCGCGGTTTACGAGGCACATATTCCCGTCAACAAAGGAAATCTCGGGTCTCTTGTGTATTGGACACCTGGAAGCACAGATAATTTAATTAATGCGCGCACGTACCATTTAATACACAATTCTGAAGGACCCATGTGGACTTGGCTGATTTATCCGCCAAATGTGCATAGTCTGTGAGTGGTGTAAATGTGGCTTGCGCCCCCGGGGCTTGCACAGAAGTGTCCTAACACTGGCACACACCCTGCGAGTTGGTAAACCCATGGATGTAAAAAATTTTTTACATCCATGGTAAACCGGTAGAACCAGATATCGTTTAAACTTGGACCACAATGTATTAATTTGGCAAGGGTTGCGTTGAATTTTTTGAGTCAACTTGTGTGGTAGTGCTGATAAGTTATTTATGCCAATTATGGACAATATTTAACAAGGCACTGCCATGTGGTTGAAGCATAACAACAAGAAAACGAGAGTCCATAATGGAAGTGATCACTTTGAATTTACTGTGAACTTTTTGAAGTCATAATACTTGATGACTGTCCCAACACAAAGGAGAAACCGTGACTTTATGTATAAGAGGAAAACAGATGATCCCTCACTAGTCCACTCAGAATTTCCAGCAAATTGTAATTCATAAACTCTAAGTCTTCTTTGCTATATGTTGAACACCTTAGCTGATGACCATGTGCCTGATTTTAAAAAGGGTTATCTTAATCATGATGTAGTTTACAGCATGTTACTTGAAAAATGTGTGAATTTTGGAATGATGCTCTGTAGAAGGTATCACCTCTGAAATGGTTTCAAAGTTGATGATGATGGCATTAATTGCAGGTGTACAAAGTGAAGCAGTGCGCTCGGTATCTGTCGGAGAGTACGTAATGGACTTTTACATGGCGTGACAACTAGTTTGTCCTTTATTATGCAAGGATATATATATAACTCATAATAATAGTAATGGTATTGCATTTGCCTCATTGTGATCTATTAATACACAAGTACACAAGTGCTAACATGGATACAAGTAACAGTTGTTTTATACACAATTGACAAAAAAGTGAAAGTTCTGCAAGAGACAGGATTCAGGGATAACTTGTGTATAACTGAGCATTCTCAATAAAATATAACTGCTTACCACTTACAATATGCCTTAGCAATCGTTATGAATGTAATTTGCCTACAACTTAGAATTTTTTGCAATTTTGAAGTGATATACATTGTATATGTCCATAGTGTTTGCCATCAAGCACTGTATACATCTGTACATCCAGATTAGATGTATTGCTTAGACCCTTTCCCTTTTACCATGACTGAATTAATTTCATAGACGCAACAACTGCGTGATTAACTGCATTGTTATCCTATATATCGGAATCACGACTCCCTGCTTAGCCGACTGAAGATACAACATCCAGGGGGATTATACGGTGAGCAAGGATGATGTTCTTTGGACAAATGTCAAGTAAACATAATCCTAAAAATATCCCGTGACTGTGACAAAAATATGTACATGTACATGCACCAAGGATTACTATTTTTGTTGCTGGAATTTATTAACAAACACGGTCACATGAGTTGTAAGGCGTTGGTCAGCAGAACATTTTTTGCCAAAAAGATGATTTTGATCGAGATGGAACACAATTTTCCTCAAAAGATAATTTTGATAGTTTCTGTCAATCTTTTGTATCAAAATCAGGATTGAAACCTGGAACTGTGGTAAATTATTGCTTAGTATTTCCACATTAGGAGTGCATAACAAAGTGAGAACAAGTGCAGTACAGTGTCTGTGTGTGTGGTTGAGCACAATACAGGATTTGCTGATTCATGTTGTCCAGTCCTTGTGTACTGTCCATGTTTACATTATTCATGCTTTAACCAAATAACCAGTTGTCAAAGAGATTTTGAACTTGAGGATTCGAATCAAAATGAAACACATTAATTTTAAGAAATTCTTTTTCAAACTGATTGTAATTCACTTGATGGATTGTGTATTTATACTACATTACCGCGCTGAACTTGAAAATGTTCTAATTTTGAAATAATTCAACATAGTTTTCTTGTTATTCACAATGTGTGCATCACAGCGTATAGACATTAGTGATTGAGTACGTCCCATGTATTTGTAATAATAGTATTAATGAAAAATATGAGCTATAAACATCTGTAACTCAACCCAGTCCATAGCAGGAATAAGAACACTTTTCTAAGATAATAAAAAACAGGACGATAATGTACATGTAGAGAAAGCTGTAGCATAGTACCACTTCACAAGGATATCTCTTAACAGTATGCAGTGTCTAGCTTTTGGAAATGCTATTGTGGCAAAACTTTTTTACTTTAAAATTTGAAAATTATCATTCATACAAAGCTGATTACACACTCTTATCTGGGTTTTAAACTTTGTTTTGAAATTATATACATGTATGCAAGTTGTGTAGCCTTGCTTGCTTACGTCAATATGTGTGTGTATAGTGATTGGTCCATGTGACAGTTTACCCATGCAGTGAATGGGTATTGTGGAGTTTTTGCAAAATCGCATATAATGTTACCAAATAGTCTGTTTCTTTGTAAGTTTTGACAGATGGCCAGGCCAGAAAATATCCAAAACTGATAACTTTAGCCTTGACAGCATAAAAACTTTTTATGGTTTGAAGGCAATATTTTGTATTATGATCAGGTGAAACATTTTCGTTTTTCTTGTTTCCATCTATTGCAATATTAAATCATCATGTCCGTAGAATATCCATTGCAGTCAGGCTAACTTTCAGCAGATACTAGTAAGTCAAAGGTCATACTGTACACAAATGAAGTCAAAGGTCAGTCAGGAAAATTGGGAACAGTAAAAGCCCCTGCAGTACGAAATCATCATTTCAAGTGATTGAGTTAGTAAGATTTCTCTGGCAAAATTTTGTCAAAGTGATCACGTCTCTTGTAGTTTTTCGAGTGTGAATGATTCAACCCTGTTTAATCAGCAATCTGGAAAGTCTTTGTGTGGTGTTCGGGACAATTGCAAGTTTTGACAATGTGGAGGAAGTATGATCAAAGCCGAAACAATTCCAGCCCACCCGCCGACAGTTTTCTTTCACACCGACTGCTTGATGGTCGGATGTTTTAAAATGCTCCGGTGGTAGACGTGTCGGTTACTCTGCTGGATGTCGTCATGGAGATTGCAGAGTTGAGCATGCAGCAATAATAGCGCTGCTGGGTAGCACTAACACTGCCCAGGTAGATGCATCAGGTTTGTTTGACATAGTCTGACAAAAAATCCAAAGTTGGTTCTGCATGACTTTTTTTTCTCAAATGATAATATAGGATATCTAATGAAGTCAAATCAGTTTGATTCAAGCAAGTTTTGATATTCTCTAATATTATAAAAAATTTCAATTTATGTTTACTTTCACACTTTACGGCACCTCCTATATTTATAGTACATTGTGAAACAGTGAAAGTTTTATATTGTACTTATTTTTTGAATCGAGGACAACTCCATGAGCTATATAAATGCCCAGCTGAGATATTATCTCTCAGCATATCCAAAAATAGTTTTTTCTCTATTCAAATTTTGAGACCTACAGGTAGCCTCCCTCATTACTAAGTAAACACAAAATGCAAAGATAACCTCGTTTCAGACCAGAGTTATTGAAAATAAATAAGTGCCGGAGGGCAACATTGCTGCAAAACAGATTTCTGTGAAGGACTCGGTGAACCAAGGTGGTAAATTAAAATTCTGGAAGAGCTTTGGCTCTCGGTATAGGTTATTTGTTGACTTGATATTCAATATCAAATAATCTGAATAATGCAGGTAACGATGGAAAGACTCAAGCTGATAATATTTCTCACGACTCTAGCACCCCTGGAATTCTGTTATCATTTTCACACATACACAGACAGACACAGATGTTGAACTGCACATGTGAGGCTGGGTGGCGGCCTTCCTGTGAAAGCTGCAGCAACCTCCAGAATTTTATTTTAACTTCCAAGGATTCTCAAGGCGGAAAATATCTGAAAATAAGTTTTTTATCTCTGACAAACAGATGGTCTCATAGTTACTGGTGCAAGGGGGAGGGGCGTTTGCATAACAATGGACCCAATTTGAATATAATCACTCTCCTTTGATGGCTGCATATCACCGTCAAGTTAAAGGGTCTCTATGAAAGAGAGAATATTTTGCATTGTTCTTTAAAGCACTACAAACATACAAGAGCTGGTCAGTATGTAACCAGTCAGATAGTTATGCAAATTGTTTTTGTCGGAAAGAAAAACATGAATGAGTTGAGTTTCTCTGAGGCTTTCGGCTATTCTCTTCAGATTTCTTCATTACAATAGACACACAGTTCTGAAGTATTCCTGTATTGTATCAGGGAAAAGAGGGACCGCGGATAGGGGTGAAGGCCAGTCCATGATTTATTGAGCCAGATGGTCCCATGATCACCCAGTTCAGGGGTGAGCTACTGTGCGGCTGTTGTATGTATCATGAACATAGCACGGACTGATTCCAGCATGTACTTCATAGTGCAGTATTTATCTTTCAATGATTAGTTTCCATTGTGATATATACACAGTTCGGCCATTCATCTGTGCTTGCCCTGGATATTATCTTTCTGTCCGGAATAGCGTTTCTGATCTTCTGTAATCGCTAGCTTTCCATTGTTGAGAAAAATGTCACTGAAAGACTTTATATTCTAATATCCTGTTTTCTGTGAAAAACATATGAAAATCAAAGTGGTTGCTAATGCAATATCATTGTACTTGCTGTAAATCTGTAGAGATTGCATGTACCAGCTTTATCTTGGTCCAGAATCAATACTAATCCAATATTTAAAATATTGAAATCATAATCATATCTAAACACGCCTGCGTGAGTAAACATAAAGAAATCAAATGGGTTTAATTTCAGAGTTGGCATGAATTGTGGATTTGAGTTGTGGCCGTAATGATTTTTCGATGTGAGTAGGTTTGTATGTTCCTCAGGTTTCCAAGTTGTTTTATCTTTTGTCGCCTTTTAATAGTGTAATACACTAGATGCAGGGGTTCCTACTGACAAACAATGAAAATTGTGCTTGGTTTGCAAAATTATGTGTTCACAGTTTTCATTTCGTAGAGAGCATGTTTCAGACTGACTCCACAGTAGATCAATGAAAAACGGTAGAATTGGAAAGTAGGTTGTGTTTGGTTTTAACTTCCTCAATAAATTGATCCATAAATTTTGATGTCATTGGGATATGCTTTCTGATTTGAAACAGGAGAGTGGTAAGTAAGAAAACTAAGTTGCAAAGAAAATTATCACCACGTGTGTTTACACAGTAGTACTTTGTAAGTGGGGTCAAAGGTTATACAGTGAGGTCACCTGACCTGCAGTTGAGTTGAGCAATCCATCATTGATGGAACTATGGAACTGTCCACCGAAATCTCAATTTTATGATGAACTCATTTGGCCCGGCATGGTACATAAACTCTGAACAGGACGAGATCATTTCTTTAAAGACTGGAAGTTAATGGGAGACGACGGAGAAAAATAGTGATGTCCTGACAAGTTAATGGTGAAGATAAGAGGATTATGAGAGATGATTGAAAGGGGTCAGGGGTCAAAGGTCACGACGGGAAATCAAATCAATCATGATGGAAATATTGGTTTGAAAACCCATTCCGATGATTGAATGTTGTTACTGATGCTGTGATAGTTGTATTTGAAGTATGCCAGGTTTGCCCCTTACTTACTATACAGGTTATCTCCCTCAGAGCAATGAAAAGACTCTTTCTACCCGCATTTTTCAAACAAATTTGCTGTTAATGTTTTGTATGTCCTCTTGTTAAACTAGAACCCAGTCAATATCTGATTGGTTTGTCAGGAATCACAATGTCGTCTATAGCCTGGCTGACAGTTTTGCAGTAAAAAATACTGGTCTTGAGTGCAAAATGGATGTAGCTAATACCAAGATTTGTAGTGATTGTGTGATTATACATATGTGTGGTGGGTGTCTTCTATGAGGGTGTATACAGGCTAAGTATTTATAATCATTGGGATTTCTGGATTAAAACAAGTACTGCCTGTGTTCCTGCTTGCAGACACCTCAATCCCCTTTTCTGATCTCCTAATCCTTTCAAGCTTCCTGTTTGCTAATATCGCACCCCCTCCTTCCTGTTTCGGATGGAGCTTTCATGTCTAAATGGTTGGATGAACGATTGAAATTCAGGTTTGGCCTATTTCTTATGTAGCCAAGAAAATAAAAATTATATGCTGGCTGTTTTAGCTAAGCTTGCCAGCTTCTTTTGTAAAATGTGTACTTTTTAAAATTAAATTCTGTTTTGAACTGAAGAGATAGATGGTCTGTGCAGTTCTTTAATGTGTAATATTATCATTGCTTTGTGGCTGAACTCAGAAAATGCCAATTTTTATCCACCTTAATGCATAGTTGAAAATTTACCATACGAGTTAAATTTTAAAAGGTACTGAAGCACACTTATGTTCCAATTCTTTCTTTTATGAATTATGTGAATGATATTGTCGGACATTTGAAAACGTAGTCCTCTATCCACCAAAGGAAAACATTCATCAGACCAGATGGATCAACAGAAGTATACATCCACAGTGAATAGTTTTTCCTTCACATGTGTAGTTCCATAGAATATACACCAGCTGTGATGTTTTCTGTCTCATTGCAATGGTTACTCATTCGTGCTGTGTGTATTGCGCGCAAGGAATGACAATTTACGGTTGTTATCGGGACTATCTCACACCGTGCCTCGTAAAGTTCGGCGCAAGTCACAGTTAAGTTCAGGTAGACGCCTGAGTTTCGTAATTGAAATGGATGCGTGGGTACAGTAACTGAATGTGAAATGTGGACAGGATGCTGAGAAATGCTGAAACGTTGACAGATGGTCACCTTATGTTGATGTCGTACGAATCAAAAGTATACTTAAAATTGATGGTAATTCTTTGGGGAGATATTCCATGCCATGACTGATTTATAATTTACCGTGTCCTTGTCACTCAGCTTTTGCTTTTGACCAGAATTTCTCAGTTTTTGCAAGTCAGAAATTCATGGTTAATCCCATGATGATTGGGTTTTCAGAACATTAATTAAAATCTACATAGAAATTTTATTTTAGAATTTGCACATGGGATATGTGTATCATGGGGAAAATACTGGTTAGTGAATATGAAAGAAATGAGTCCAAAATCTCGAAAATAATCGTTGCCTTGTTTTGTGGCAGAGAATTTTAGATAACAATGATTGAAGTCAAAACTGGAAATGACATGAAATTAAAAGTCATCAGTACAAAACACACAGTTTTGTTATGTGAAAGAACCAAATTCTGCAAGTCCATTGAATATACTTTCAACAAAATTAAACGTGGAAGGTGTGCAATGGAATCCTGTTATTGAAAAGAAGATTACATTTAAAACAGGAACTGTTTTAACCTGAAAAAGGAACAGAAGTTTTGTGTTTCAAAAGAGGCGACAAGCCGCAACACATGCTTACGCCATGTATGCCGCCATGTGTAGAGAGAAAATATCAAAACAAGTAAATGCTTTGTGACTGGCAGTCTTCAAGGAGTATCCTATTACCTTGTATTGTAATAAAATACTGCGGTATATCTATGTATGCAGTGATCAACTGTGACGTATGACAGCTGAATAAAAGCCAGCGTTGGTATTCAGGGAGAGGTATTGTTCAGTGGGCTTTGTTTGGCAGTAGTTCAGTTTATTAAAACACAACCACTCTCCTACATGTCATAATTCAATTACAGAATAACACATAAGTTACTTTATTGTGCAATGTTCGGTGTAAAGGGTTTTGACATTTTAGCTTTTGTAAAATGCTTGTTAGTTTTACCCCATGTTATTTGTGTACTTTTTGATACTTAAAGGCAATGTATAAAGTATACAAGGTTCTCCACTTAGGTAAGTTTGAAGGGTGGGCCACCCCTCTGTTTTTTCAAGTGATCCATGCATATGTCAATCACAGTATAAAAGAATAAATTTTCACAACAAATGAATATTCAAATTTAAATTGTCATGTAAATTGATCATCCCTCTGATTTTTCTTACTGTGGAGAACACAGTGAACAATATTACCTTAGTAAGTTTTATATTAATACATTATACATCTTGTATACAAAATAAATTAATCAAAATTCATGCTCTGTAATATGTTATTGTTTACAAACAACCTATTAAATGTTTGTAAACCAGAGACCAATGGCTACAAGTGAGGGATACACAAAATGTAAAATCCTGACCTTTGTATTTATATTATAGTTGGAGGGAGCTTTTCTTGTCAACAGCTATACATCTCCCTCAAACACATTAACCCTTTGAGTGCCAAAGTCAATTTTTGTCGCCTGTATACAATATACCTCAGTCAATTTTTGTCAGATTTTTGCCAAAATTTTGATAAAAAACTGTGGCTGATGAAATATTGTGTTCAGAAAAATTACAGAAAAGTTCATAAAAATCGGTAAAATGTTGCACTAAAATTTTGGTGGGAAAAAATACAGCACTCAAAGGGTTAAGAGTTCTGAATGCAAAAAACATAGTTAATAAAATCAACTGTATGGCAAAAGTTAAAAGGAAACCGATTATAACTTTGAAAAATGTATTCAATAGACAAATGAATTAATATGGTTACTGCCAATGTTGTTTTGGATGAGGATTGACCTTTTTGACCGTCATAGGGGTTAGAGTGACCCAAATGACCATTATGGTTCAAGCATGGAGGTAGGAAGAGACTACCTCCATGGTTCAAGTAATCACTCTAGTGTCCATGTCAGTCCATGTGGCCAAACTGACCCCACCATTAGCGTGACCAAACTGACCATCATTTTGGTCGGAAGTCATCATCATTATCATCATCATCAAACTTGTCTGGTCAGGTTGGTCATTTACTCTCTGCTGACAAATTCCAACATCCTGTCAAGTAGTGAGACATTGTCCAACTAGCTACTTCATCGGCCACTTTCCCCTGTCTGGTTCATTGCATTTCAATGAACCTTTCCTTTCCAGTAGCAGAGAGAATTCTAAAAAATTGAAGGTCTGTGTATAGGCAGATGATAGTTTACATGTACATGTACAATAGCTTTCAGAGCTGGTGTGTGTGATCTGCTGATCAAATATTATGATACTTCTGTCTGTGACATCAGTTTTGATGAATCTGAGTACAGAAATGTGCTTACACAGCAATTCTAGCAGTGTTGCTATAGAGTAGGCACTTTAGTACATAAAAGTATGAAATAATTTTATGTTTTTACTTCATTATGAATGTTGTATGCATGTATGTTAGAGTGACTTCAATCATTTATTGGATAACTAAATTGTTGGAGTATATTGATAATTATTGTAGAACAATGTGCAAAAGATATGAGAAATTATCTTGTCATCATAAGTGAAGGTACCGTACAATACCTGAACGTTTGATAACACTTCCATCCCTTGCATTCTATGAAACTACTAAATTTTCATATTCTTTTCCTGAAAATATGTCGAAATACACAGTGATTGTGTGCCATATGACATGTTATCGTTGAAAAATGAATTCAAATCCAAAAATCGTCAAAAAATGTGGGTATTGCACACACACATACACACACACACATATATACACACACACACGTATACAGGCTGTAGTATTAATAAATTGAAATACTTGCATTCTGATATGCTCCTTGGAGTGGGTATGAGAAACTCTTTTACAAGCGGAACAAAAAGGCTGGAAAATAAATCTAACGATGCAGCTAATGGAACCGTAAATACTCCACAAATGTATGTATCATGAAGAAAAGGGAAATATTAATCTAAATATTAATTGAAATTGGCCATTCCAATATTTGCCTGTCAAAGCAGACATTTCTATTTTGAAGCTGAGTGCTCCATTATAGGTATGCAGTGGATGAGAAATATTAGGTTCCGTCACAGACAACGCACAGACACTGAGCAATTATAGTCTCACTCTGTCCATCTTGCCAAAAACCCGCGGTGATTATTATCATGTGCAAAACATTTTAATGGATGTTGCTTTTAGATGGGAGCACCTTTTCAATGTTTCTCACAACAGACATTGTAGATACTGGAGTTTTCTCGGTGTTTTGTCTGAGGTTAACAAACTCTGGTGTAAATTGTGAGAGTGCAGTAGTAACATTTCCGTTGACTGCTAGCCAATATTATTGCATTAATGTACCAAACGGAACACAATAACATGACTTTGGGTCCCAAGTAATTAGCAAAAACACTGTTTATGAATAGTTTCAGTTTTCTTATAAATGTAAAACTCTGATTTCAAAAATGAAATGCAGTACACCTAAATGAAATCTATAATGTGAATCAAAATATTGAATTGCATGCACAAGCAGTGTGGACATGTATGAATTCTTTTACATTAAAGCTATCTGTATCAACTGACAAATGTGTAAAGAGTGGGGAATAAACTTTGGAAGAAAGTTAAATATTACAGATGGACGTACCAATGGTACTACAATGTATTGGTGTATTCAAGTATGGCCATTTCTGTTACAGACACATCGTTCCTGCTTTTGATTAATTCATGGCAATTCAGCTATTTTTATTATTTATGCCTCTCTGAGCAAATAGGTCTCCCCTTGACCTTGCCATGATTGTGTTATTTATGATTTGATTTTAGTAGGTGGGTGGTTTTAGGGTAGCCATTTGTATATGTTTTATTGATGTGTGTTGATAAGGTAAATCCATGGAACTGTAGAATGTACACACATATTGGACAAAGCATATACCAAAGTAATGCACCAACTAATCTAATTTTTGTAGCCTTTATAAAATAAACCCAAGTCAATTTTTTTCAGATTTTTGCCAAAATTTTGATAAAAAATGGTGGCCCATGAAATGTTATGTCCATTCGGTCCAAAATTATGAAAAGTATTTTGGAAAAATTCACAAAATGTGGTAATTGGTGCACTGAAATTTTGGTGGGAAAAATTACAGCACTAAAAGGAGTGAAAATTTTGACAAAAATCTAGTTGGCGATCAAAAGTACTGAATTAATATCCAAATAACAGACTGCCTCAGCCACTTTCATTTCCATGACAACAAGTCCAAGGTGAAGCAGGGTTGCAGCAAGATAATGCGATAAAACGCTCAAATTCACTGAAAGCAAATCAATGCGACTGCATTAAAACAGACAGCCAGGAATGTTCCTGGTTGAACAGGGGGTGCTGGAACGAAAGGGTGCCTTCAGGGCAGCGCCTACAATTACATGTAGGACGCATCAATCATTGCAAATACTTTCTGCTAATTGCTAATTAAAGCTGATTAGTCTCTCTTAATATTTGAAGAACCTCATGTAACAAAATACAGAGTGCTGAAGTAGCAAAATGGCAAAGTTCACATCCCTGTTACACATGCAAGTAACCTCTGCAATTATCACAGTGCAATTTTCTGAGACGGTAATTTTACCAGAAACTTGTGGTGTAAGTTTGTTAGCTGACGCAAATACTATTTGGCACAAATAAACATTTTCGCTTCCTAAAGGCACTGACTGACAAGTGCTTATAATGTTTTAAGAAATACACTCTTGATGAAAGAGGCTTAAACAGGAATGTGTACCACAGTACTCCACATTGCAATGTTTCCATGTTTATTTTCAGTTGCATCACCGATGTTGCTGTGGACGGAATTTCAAATCTTTGTGTGAAATATTAAAAAAATATTATTTTGTGAAGGCAGTCTGTACACATTTGACATAAATTCTAATTTTGTTCCTTTCACATTATACTTGTACATGCATCCTTTTATAGCAAATATTGGTTTAACCCAAATAATTTCTGTGTGACAGTTTAACTACTGTCACAGGAAATACGGATTACAGAATTCAAATGGATAAGACAGCTTGCTGCATTCTGTCAGCTTTTTAGAGATTTTGGTAATAGTTTTCTTAGCAATTCACTCACGTGCTTCTGCAGGTGTTTGATAAAAATATTGAAGTGTGAAAAAGAAATTAGGTTTCAAAGCTTTGTGAAAAAAAAATTTTTGATTTGGGTGGGTCCGTTTTGTCAAGGACGAACTATGGCCGGTATATGAGATTAAGACTTTACAAGCAATCAGACATTTGCAAGCCAAACCACATTTCACATAGTTCAAGTCAGCAGTATTTACCCATTGTAAACACACTATCTCCTTGACCTGGTTTTCACATTGTTCGATCACTGAGGTACATCACCCTCGCTGATGCCTTCCAAGACAGAACTCAGTCCCTGCGGAAAATACCACCAAATCACGAATTTTCCATCTTCCTAATCAGCCAAAATCGTGATCTCCAGTGAATTTATACCATCATCAGAAAAAATAATTCCAAAATAAAGAGACAATTATAGGTGAGAGGTGCTTGTTACTAATATTGTACAAAAAACGATTTTGCACGCAACTACATATTCAGTATGAACGTATTGCAAGTCGCGCAACAATGGAGAAGCCATTAACATTATACTTTAGATTTTAAACAAACAGTAATGATTCCCTAGGGCAAGTCACTCTCCAGGATTTAATATGACACAGTTGTTATTGATTATCTGGTATTTTAATTTGAAACCAGAATATTTTTGCAATGATCAGGCAACAGAAATACTTCAATTAGAGTAAAGCGGCTGTCATTTTATTCAAATGAGACCTTTTAAAGAATTTTAAATCGCTAGTCAGTGCATAGACAGTGGAATGCCTATGGAGTTTGTGTGTTATTATGTTGGAGATAGATTGCTTGGTGAATGAAGAGAGTTTTCAGTGTAATTATCCATCAAATACATAATGCAGATGAGGAGAATGTTCAAATTGGTCAAAAATATGAAAACCTGATACCCGCAGCCTGTCTGTGATGTTCAAAAAGTGCAGTGTTACTAATCAATAGATGTATGTCTTTCCTGTTAGTTTTAAATACTCTACTGTTGCTTGTTCTACTCCAGAGTACTGTAGTAGAAAAATGCCAAGAATTCAACTTGTAAACACACTCTGTGTACAATGTATTGTATGTGCCACATCTGGAGTGTTATTGTTGACAAATGAATTCTGAGTCTGGATGGGAATTTATTTGTCGACAAGAAAATTGCATGTATTGTGTACAGTGTGATGTGTTCGCACAGGGTGAACAGGGAGAAACTGCTATTTTCTAGGACAAAACTGATGAAAATACTTTTCAAAAACCACAACTATTGTCCCTTTGCAAATGCTATTGAACTTTGATGGAGAACTTGCAATAGAATCCTCCAGTGCTGTACTTTCATCTTACAATAATTTCTCTGAAGCATTGAAAGGCAGCACCTTGGGGTTCAAACTAAAGACATGCCTCTGCTCGCGCCATAATATTACAGTATCGTTATCTGTCACTGCATGGTTAAGTATTCCCAAAACTAATATACTGAAGATGAAGATGTTTTAATTTCAGAACAAGGGAGGTTTTGTGATGCTATAGAAATTATAATCATGGGCAATATTGTTCCCATCCCTGATATGATGATCATGAAATAATTATCAGGAGAGTTCCATGGAGGATTAAACTGATGATATCTGCAGATTCCTAGGAGATCCATGCCGTAATAACAGTCTGCAATAATTGAATTCAGTCTCCTGTGTAGTTTCCTTTCCATTGATCTGTTTTTGATGTGCCGGAAAACTGTTATGATGGCCTAATGGTTATCAAAGGTGGCGTTTTGCGCGCTTTTACTTCAGTTGAGTCAGGGTGTGCAATATTGCGGATATCGATCGGGAGGGTTCATTATCGCAGAGATAAGTGGTCCAGGATAATAATGACATCGTTATTATCTTGGGATTCGGTCGGGGTAAATTACAGGCATATTGTGATAATTAGTTGAATAATGAGTGAAATGAACGTGCGATACAAACCGAGGAGTGGCAATGTGCTCGCATTAATGAGCTGGAGATGACATTTTAATACCAAAGGTAAATAAGTTATACAGATGAAAACAAGTCAGTACCTCCCCTTGTCAGGAGAGAGCCAATCAAAAAATGTTAATCTCAAGTGATTTGTTATGATTGGTTGGTGAACATCATGTGATCAGAGATGGACATTTTTGATTGGTAGCATGCACTGAAGTCTGGGTTTCTGTAGTCACTGGTGTATCTCAGGTCAGTAGCACACCTTTTCATCCATTTAGATTTCCTATCAGCGTGGAGGCCCGCTCCAAAAAGTGTCTGAATTAGTTTGATAAGTTTGTGTTTAGTGTTTGATATCAGTTCTGAAAGGTCAACGATATCTCCGTACAAAGAGCGTTCTGTTAATAGTGTCCAGCTATTCAGAAAGTGATGTCATGATGTACTTGCATTGAACTCACAGAAAGAGACTATGAAACTCCAGAAACTTTTATTAGTTGTAAGAAAATGACATATCATAGGAAAAAATATCAACATACCAGTTCTATTCATGATTTCAAAGGTAATACTGAGAATGTTGTATTTTTTAACCGCTGTCATAACCAGACTTCGGTATTTCTTCCGTGTGTCTCCTCTTCTGTCACCATGTCAGGCAGACTCACGTGTGGGAAGGTCAGGCTTCAAGGGTTGAAATACCAAAACCTTTAATTAAATATGCAGCGTTTTTCTGAATTTGCATGGTGTATATGTAGTTTCAAACTTTTACCTTTTACCTACAAATGATTTTGCAAATCGTAGGGGTCTGGGATATGTGAGGATAAAACATACTTCAAGCTACATGTACGTGTACCTGTTTTTGATACGGGTTACTGTCTTGACATGTTTACATATGGATGATGGAAGGCAGGTATTCTCTTGACTCCAATGTTGATATAATGCACCAGTGATGGGTCTTACAGTAGTTTAGCAACAGACATCAAACACCTAATTTGCATGAAGATAGCTACTCAGAAACTGAAGAGCAGAAAATTTGCTGTACACACGCTACACATACTGTACATGCCTGTGTGTTGATGTATGCAAAGGAAACAGAACTGACGTTTATTTTATGATGAGACTGACGTGTGTGTATTTATGCTTTCATATGTGGTTTCTTTCCTGAGTTTCAACATCAATGTGGGTTTGCAAAATTTTCATAATTGAAAGATATGATATTCAGTGTAATCCCCAGGAATTTTGGATAGCATGAGTAATTTGCATAACAATTTGATTATTATGTTAATGAAGTTCTATTGTTTTACCAAAATTCAAAAGTAATAGCCTCTGCATGTATGCTCTAATTGCTCCGGGGAAACACTTATATGTTTAACAGACTAGAATATAATGTTTATAATCTGACTTCAAGCATGTTGCAGTTTGTGTTGAAACTTGATTGTCGTTGATATTCTAATAACCATGTGATTTGAAATAATAACATTATTCAGATGTCAACATATGAAAATATCTCCGAACCGGTCAGTGAAAACTGTTAATCAGAAAATGGAAATATAGGATGGAACTGCATACACATTAACAATGAGTGAGGACTAATATTGATGGGCAAATTAGTGACACTTACGTTATATAATGATGTCAGTCATAAAATTGAAAAAACATTAATGTAAAATGTAGACCTTTATTCCCTTCTTTCTGTGCAAACTTCAAACATAAGTTAACCTGGTCACCCCTATTTTTGGTAAACAGGTCCACACTCACCATTGATAACCATGGGTTTTGACCAAACCATGGTGGTGAAGGGGTTGCCAATGATAGGATTAGACTGTGGCCAACAGTTCATATTAAACCACATACTTTAGGAAGCAGGGTTCTCAAAAATTTTTGAAGTAGGCGGAAAATTCAGAAAAGTAGGCGGTTAGCTTCTGTGTGCAACCAGGTTCCCTGGGGGGGGGGGGTGTTTAAGTATTTTTTTTAAATTGAAGACATTTCTGAGCAATTTCATGCATTCTTATACAGTGTATAAAAGGCTATTCCAACATACACACAGGGGGAGGGTTTCAGGGACGGCAAGAAATTTTTAAATTTTGAAGACATTTTGGAGTAAGTTTTTGCATTCTTGTACAGTATTAAAGACCATTTCAGCATACAGAATAATCATTATCATTGTCAATTACATGTTTTCAAGGGATAAAGTTTTTAAAAAACGTCAGAAAAATTAATTTGATATCACTCTGGCCTGTCAACTGCATTCAGTGGACAAGGATAATAGCAAAATTTCACCGCATTCAGTTGACAAGGATAATAGCAAAATTTCACCAGACTGTTGTGTAGAATTATGTTTAGCTCATGACTTGAACAAACATTTTGAAATACATCATAGAATAGGGGTTTTCACAACCCAGAAAACGATCCGCTAGAATCCTGACCAGCCTGGCTGTACAAAGTTTTTTACTGATTTAAATAAACTTGATTGAAGATACAGTAAAATCAAACAGTTTATTCAATTCAATGAATTATAGGAACACAATTTTCAGTGATTTTAATTCACTGTACTAATTTCACAATAAAACGAATCCACGAGCTGATTATGGATTTTTTGGTGATGTTGAATATAATTGAAAAAGAGAGCTAAATTTCAGTGTTCATGTTTGATAAAACCTCAAACTAACGACACCGAACGCCAGCCTGTACTACACCGTGTGTGTACAAAGCACCGGCAGTCAATTGTAACACAGTACACACAACGCGATATCGGTCGACCTGAAATTTGACACTGTGATCGACGGTACGAAAAGTGAGACCAAGTAATTGTTTGTTTATTTAGATTTGATCTAAACCTCCCAAAACCAACAGACAAAGTCCTACTCTCACGCAGAAAATCAAAGTTTTCAAGTGTCGACTTTCTCTTCTGCGATGCACACAACCACGGCCCCTCCACAAAACGCGATGTCGATCGACTTGAATATTGGCATGGTGATTGACCATTGATGGATTGACATGGCGTTTCAAAGTATGAAAACTGAGACTCAGTAACTTTTGGTCGCTTTAGATTTGATCAAAAACCTACCAAACCCATCAGACAAGGCCCTATTCTTACGCAGAAAACCAAAGCATTCAAGTGTCGACTTTCTCTTCCGCTTTTGAGCGAAACAAAAGTCGGCTTCATTCGGAAATGGTCGGCTATTCGCGGGCATAACAATATTGTAAGTTAGTCCAATTTTCAGCTATACCCGATGTGAACGTCGGAATAATTTGGCCTGTGATCGGACAAGTAAGGTTGACCTCGAGAGCGATTCCCTGTATTAAAATACAACACGTTCGCTGATCACGGTACTACTGTGATAGCAACAAGTTCACCGCGTAAATTGCTAGACTACATATAGCCACATCGGCACTTCTGAGATAGTGTCTCGGGCTTGCAAGACCACCAAAAAAATCAAAATATTGTTATCAAAACCAGAATTTCCGGGCCAGAGAGCAAAACAGTGCTGAAAAGTAGCCAGCCAAAATAGGAAAGTAGCCGGTCAATTTGGCCGGCATCCGGCTAAAAATGAACACGCTGGAATAAATAATGTAATCCAAGTAAATTACAGTTTCCAATGTTGCAAGTTCTCTGCAAAAAAAAGAACGAAGTCTCGAGATGTAAAAATATTACAATGTAGTATTCCTGTATTTCAATAGATGCCGTTGCTATTGAAGTCCTTTCGTGTGAAGTTAGAATTTCATATGAGCAAGGCTTGACAAAGTTTTCCTGTGACAAGGTTGAAGAAGTCTGTTCAAGTGAGACATGAAACGCCTCGAGCCATGTGCTAAAATGGACTGCACCAAAAACATGACACCTTAGAAACACAATTACACTTTCTTTGTGTCAGCCAAGGCTCTGCTTTTCCAGTTACATTTGTACCACTTTGTGAATGGAAATCCAATCTTCCCTGTTTGATTCAGCATGTTGGAGAAAGAGATCTGAAGTTTCAGTGGATTCAGTCTGCTCTGCTTAACATTTTGAACGCCAAAGTCAATTTAGTCACCTTTTTCAAATATTCTCTAGTAATTTTTTTTTCCAGATTTTTGCCAAATTTTTGATAAAAAACTGTAGAAAATAAAATATAATGTCTATTTAGTCCAAAATTATCAAAAAATTTACAGAAAAATTCACAAAAATTGGTAAAATGTTGTACTAAAAATTTTGGTGGGAAAAAATTACGGCACCCAAATGGATGATAATTCTGGTAAATCTTTTGGAAGGGCAGTTTGAAGTGTGGTAAAAAAATCTGCAAAGCAAAAATTCTGCAAAAATTTTTTACAATCATGCTGCATTTTGGGGGAGGGGGGAATTTCACATGAAGGTTAGTGCAGGTAAAAGTGCTTGAAGTGGGGAAAATGTGCATGCTGTGAAAGAAGTACAAGTTAGCATATTGACTATCCCTCTCCTGTGATCTATTGGTCAGACCCTTGTGTGGGCTTCTCCTTTGGATATCAAAGTGTTTGCATAAAATCGTGTCTGCATTTTCCAGACTCCAGCTCTAACTGATCTTTTTGGTTTTTCTGTTTCGTTTTGCAAAAAATCATGATAAATCTGAGCTTTTCAAGTTAAAAAAGCCTGATGTGTATTGACATTCTGAGTTTTTTCCTGCAAGAATGTTTCAAATGTCTCCCACAAGGCTTTGGGAGAAATATTCCCCATTCACTGGCTTTGAAAAGCCACAGAAGCAATGTTTGTATTATTCAAATTTTCTTTTAATATACTCCAAAAAGTGATGATGCATTTGCAGGTTACTGGTGGTACTTAACACATTGTGTTTGTGGAAATGAAAAAAATTCCCCTCAGAGTTAACACCGAAGATGGAAGTCATTTTGATTTTGAAAAATTAGAAAATTGGTAATTTTATTGTTAAAGCTCTATTTTACGGATTTCCATGGAAGGTCTAAAAAATTCAATTTTAAACTTCAGAGAATATAAAATTTTATTTGAGCAGAGTGTGATATGCAAGTTTTATGAACACCTATGCAACCAAAGATTATTTGAAGTGAAAAATCAGAAAAACTCCCCTTTTGTTTGATGTACATTTTTCACGTGGATATTTGTGATGTCGAGGGAATAGTTCCTACATCTGATCAAACTTGCTATTTGACTGCACACATTTGATGTGGCCTCTGTTGACCCTAAAATGCCTTGAAAAACAAACACAGGGCTATTTTGAGAGCAGTTGACCCAGCTGTAATAGCATCAACAATAAAATCAGAGCATATACATGTATATACACATACATAAAAAACGCAAAAGTTAATATTCCAACAGTTGCAAGATCAGGGCTTGACAATTTTTTTTCCAGTTCACTTGTCCGTCGGACAAGTGGATTTTCAATTTCACTTGTCCTCTCAAAAATTTTACTTGTCCTCCATTTGTAATAATCAAGACCAAAATACTTGCGACGAATTCCGTAGCGGCTTTCAGGGCTTTCTTATCTTGGTAATTTTCGCCGATGTTTACGCCGATTTTTTTCAAAAGTTTACATTGAAGTAGGCCTGCGTACGGTCTGTGTGTTCTTGGCGTTATACGGCCTCCACCACAAGAGGCCGTATAACGCCGGGAACACACAGACCTGTACGCAGAGCTAACATTGAATTTGAAGGTACATATCATACATCGGCTTCCCGTGTTTGGCAAGCATAAATGCCGTCGTAAAAAGATTGGTCAGTTTCTGTCGCTGGTCCTCGTCATTCGGTTCACGCATTGCGAGTGCATGCGATCGGATTGTTGGCAAGTGAAACCGTACTATCGGGCTCAGCGGGACCCACAAATTTCCACAATCATTGTCCCCGTCACGATCTCATCTGCGATGTGCCAAACAGTCCAAATGCGGTTGACTAAACTCGTGAGACCTTATCGATTCAACGCGAAACATGTCGTATCTGTCAAGCAAAGCATTTCGCTTGGTTTGACCATGGAGGTAGTCTCTTCCTACATCCATGCTTTGGCAATGGTGGGGTATTTGAGACACGACGTACTGAACATTTTGGAACCGTCATTTCAACCAAGGCCACTGTGCTTTCCAAATTCCATTTCGGGAGATAACATCTACGGCGTTTTTCCTCATCATAACGCTTATGTTTAGATCTTTTGTCAGAAACATCGTTCTAAATCATCACATCGAGTCGTCGATCACGCTGGCCCTCGTGGCGCCGTCGTAAATAATCACAATGTCGTTTCTCAGAGTTACACAATGCCCATCGTCGTAAACTACGTGCCTCTTTACGGCAACAACTTTGCTTGATTTTTGCGTAGGTCTGCGGAGCGGAAATTACGTTCTGGCTCGCGAAAATGCACAATGCCTTGTTTGCATTAGTGGAGATATTACCGTAAAATACTCATATTTACAGCGATCACTCCACAAACTATCTGCCAACAATGTTCGTCTACCTCGCGAGGCCGCATAAATGATTTTTAAGTACTGCACGGTCGATTGCCAATAAGCGCTATGGCATTGGGTTTTGCAATTTTTTACCAAATTTGTTGGGGCGGAGCAGTCAGCATACAACAAAGAAATGCTGTTTACGCCAAATTTTAAGCGACTTTTTAATTGGACGATGAAACATTTCATGTCGATCATCGAAAAATTGCAACATTGTGTGAGTCGGCAAGTGAATCGCAGAAGAACGTCACAATTGTATCTAAAAAAGTCAGTGATTGACATTTATTTTGTGTGAACGACAACGCAAATCGGGCGACACGTGCACAAACCTCAACTTAGGTTCGCGTTGATTGCGCCAGAAGTTGTATAAACAACTTGTCCGGCGGGCGACCAGATTTTATTTTTGACTTGCCCGAACGTAAATTTCACTTGTCCCGGGCGCGGGGCGATAGGAATTGTCAAGCCCTGTAGAGGGCAATTTTCTATTATATTTCACGATACAAATAGTATAAGAAAAAGATGGTTGTTGTAACAACGTACATCTTGAGAGAAAAGCGAATCTCGGGTAATTTAAGCGTATTGTTTTGAATAGTTTTGAATTAATGAGATGTAATTTTCAATTTATAAGTCCTTGCAAAATCAGATGCAATGTGCGACACACAGACATGACATCTGCATGTCCCTCTTGGCAACAGACAGGGCAGTTTGCAAAATTTCTTTGACTAGCGACTGAGCGTCATAAAAATTTAGTCCAAAAATTAATGAAAAAGTAAAGTCCTCGATCTTGAAAAGAAAATCATGCTAATAGTAAGATTTTCCTTGACATTATTTCAACATTATTTCAGTTCACTTGGCAATAATTGACATCAATGAACACATAGTCAAAGTATTCATTTTGTTTGTCTGTCTGTCTGTTTGAGTTCGTTAAATTTTCCCCACGTTTTCAGCACATTGTCATTCCTTTTCAGCGAGCAAATTTCACATTGTGTTAATCTGTGATGTGTGGAGAGAAAATGACAAACTGGTACACTCCATTCGTGAAATTGCAGTCACCTAGATTGAATGGAAGCACTGGAAAATAAAGATGAGGAATTATTCCATCAAACTCAATCAGAATATCTGTTAGAAGTTGTCAAAAATTCTAAAAAAGAAAATATTTTTTTGAAAATTTTCACTCCTACAAACTGTATTTTCTGTTCAGTTGCGTTGCTAGTATTGTCAGATCCATAATTGATGACATGGTCAGGATTTGTGGCTGTGCAGCAGTTCAAACCTGCAACCTGACCCACTTTATATCGGAGATCAAATATGAGGTTTATTGGAAGTCATTCAACGAATCAAGGCAAATTATCGTCCCAAGTGATAATCGTCTGTGCAAGGCATAAAATTCTAAAACAATCGAGGGTCGACCGGTCTCAATACCATCTGTATCCAATGAGATTAGTGAGGTATCTTCGAGCGACATCACAAATGGCTCACGACATGCCATAGATTCTTCCGGGAATTTCAAGTTATAAATAAAATACCATCATCAATTGATGGGCAAAATTATCGGTAATTTTTCACTCACAGATACAGTTTCTGTATGCTACTGTATCAGGGCAGTTCTCAATTTTAAAGAATTACTTGATAATTATGGTTCAAATAAAGGTCAAGGCTGTTTCTTCACATTGTACTTGTATAAAAATTTGCTAAAGGATCACGAATTTCATTCGAGAAAATGCAAACACTTATTCAAATATTTCGTAGGTAGTCTCGTGTGCTAGTTTGGCCAATGATGTACAGTTGTATATCTTTAGAAACATATTTAGCAAGGCTAACTAGTAATGCACATTAATGCAATAATTTTAGTCAAGTCAAAACTACAAGAATGAACTTTTAACTATAAATTCAGTTTTTATCACTCTATAAAATCTTTTCCTGTTATCAGTTACATACACACACGGCTTTGTAACTGCATGTCAAAGTGTGCCTAACCCACTCATGATCAGTCGTTTAGGTTGCCAATGAGGTCAAAGGTCATCAGATGTTCAAGGCATGGTTGTGGCATGACCTATAACCTCTTGTTAATGCCTCACAACTCAACCAATGCATACATGCCATGCCATTCCGATATCTGCAGTGACACGAGAGCCGCAAAAATCGTCCATGGCAAATATCAACATGCTGTTCGAAAATTCATAAAGGTGCGCCCTGCTGTGAAAGTTACTGTTGTTGTCGATTTGAGCACGCGGATAAGTAACTCATGCTTGCCAAGTTATGTAAACTTTTAACCCTTTCACCACCATGGTTTGTCCCAAATCCATTGTTTTCTATGGTAAAGTTGGACCTGTATACAGGGAACTGGGGTGAAAGGGTTAAAGAAAAAAAGACAGGCCTTATGCTAGCCTCACCATTCTCAGTGAAATCCTATTTATATATGGTGCATGAGGAATTACATACTGCACACAAACAACATTTCATAATCTTTGTGGAATTTCTGGAGCACAGAGAGCAGGACTGCTTTCATTTACACAGCATAATTATGTCCTAAGGTACAGATTCAAGCAGATTGCTAATTAACATACTAATACAGAATTTTCCATAATTATTTTAATAAATTGGCTCTTTTGGTCAAGTATTGACATACATTCTACTGCCAAGAAAAAAGGTTGAGCCATCCTTCATAGAGAATCCAATACAATATGTCAACTAGAAAGATGGTGCAAAACATTAATCTATGCCTTTTGAACAATCATTATTTTCAAAATTGCAAATTAAACATTATACACTTTCATAATCAGCAGTGCAAGTTGATGGAAAATCTGGTTTCACCATTGACCTTATATATGAACAGATACTCTGAGAGTTGCCGTGTGATCAGTGTATTGGAACATACATGTAGAATATAACTCTGAAATTTGAATACAATGTGAATTCCCCAATAGGCATAATCCAGCCTTGTTTCAAGGCGCCAAGAGTTTACAGCTGCAAAATTTCAGAAGCATTCATAAGTTATTTGATCCAGATCTCCTGGACGCATGTACGCTCTGACTCAGTGCAGTATTCCTTCCCTGGAGGGACTGTGTTGATCGTATTTTGAGGTGCTTTTACGTCAAGAGGAAATACCTTTTCTCAAAATCAAAAATTTAAATAGCGTTGGTGTTTGATTTGGACGTGTGCAAATCTAACCTTTGTAGTACTCAGTGAAGTTTACATTTTCACCTGTTCACCCCAATTCTCTGTAGACAGGTCCACAAACATTATTTATAATAATTGGGTTGGGCTAAACCATTATGATGAAAGGGATGATAATTACGTCTGTGTATTCTTTGTTATGTTCCTCTGAGTGAAGGTGCTGAAGTTACCTTATATTATGTCGTCTACTATCATACATAATATATTGTGACCAACGCAAAAGAAAAATTCAAAGTTAACAAAAAGCAAGTCTAAGATCAAAAGAGAGCGACTTCATCCTTGAAATTGACTCAGGGCCACCACTTTAATACCTTTCAATGACTCACACACAGTGATTAGGGGAGTACTCAATTTATGTGTCCAGGGAGTTTAAGCATCAGCAAGTGCTATATGAAATTTGGATGACGTTAGGGTCAATAAAAAGCTAATGATTGAAATCAAGTGGTGATACTTTGTAAAAACTAATCCATCATACAAGTTACAAGGTTACTCATTGGTTTGTTACTTGGAAATTGGTGACCAGGTGTGTTGTGTTTATTATGCAAAAGAGTTCAACCATGATACATGTACCGTGGAGAGGAATCGGGGATCCCACCAACCATACCCCTTTATGTGCATGTACAATGCCATTGACAGAAATTGTGATCACAATGATTTATGAAATCTTATAATTTTTGTGTAGATCTGTCTATTAACATTGTACGCAGCATTTGAGTTAGTTTGAGCAGTGTCCTCATCATTCGCGTGCTCTACATATGCGGTATGGCATATGTGTGTACGTGCATGTATGTGTATGTAGTGAATGATGTCCACGGGTGTCTGTTGTATGAATCAAAGATAAAATATTTCATCCTCTTTGTTAAAGCCATTCTGTTTTATCACTCAAAACAGACGTACACGTGTCGTTCATTAAAATTTTCATCATCAAAAGCTTCCTGCACCCTTTCATGGTAGAAATAACACTATAACAGCGTTGAGATGACATTCTCTGCGAGTGTAGAGGGTCAAAGGTCAGATCCGGATGACTTGCATGTTTCTGTGAATAATTAGTCATCCGTGGTGTAAAGATGTGGATGTGTATGTAGAAGCTGATTCCATCATTTCACTGTGATGTTTTGGAAAGGTCACCCCGGTTTATGACTCGGTCTTTGTCATCAGTGTGTATGCCCTGGGTTTTCTCTTTCCACAGTGATGACACGTGTTAGTCATCGTCTGAAGTGTTGTAAACCATTACGGCTGATCATCAAACTCTAACACACAGTTTTCACCGCGTTTCTCCCGACTGGAGATGTAAACCCTTCCACACTTTGATCGGGCTGATGAATGAACTAGGCATTGACACCTCTCACAGGCAATGAAATCACAATGGAGATTCCTAAATCAGATTCATTCCCATCCAAATTTGAAATGAAATATTAATTCGTTTTATCCGTGAATAAATAAATAAATTCAACACCATACTTGTACTTTAACAATTCCAAGAAAATCACGCAATATTTTTACAAATTTTAACTCTCATCTGTTGTCAAATTTTAATTTTGTATCACTTTCAGTAGCGGTATATGTAACTATGAATAACAATTCTGGGAAATTTGGTATATGAGTGCCAGCTCCATGTTTTGAAGCCTTCCATATCTATGGTAGCCTTGTTTTGTATGCCTTGATGACTCGTGATGTGGGTATTTGACATGAAGACATTGGAGTGTCAGAAAAATGATCTACTTTACCAAAAGTAGTGGATTACCAGTCCTTTGAGCTTAGCTGACAAAAATTAGTTTCTGGCAAAGTAAAATATTTATATCGGGCAGTGATGTATCTGTTTCTGATCAGTCATGTATAGTTACTTTTATATTTGATGAAAAGTTAGACTGGGGTTTCAATAAATGTTTCAAATAATCAACAATTTGCAAACATCAAGTTCAACCAATATACATATCAAAATGGGATGTGATGAAATTCAGTAAGTTTTACATGGTAATGATATTGGGAACTTCTATATGTTTTTTTTTTTTGATCAATGTAGGTTAAGGTGGAATATGCCTTAGAGACAGATATTCAGACACAAATTTTTATAATTCTTCATTGGTCTACCTGTTTGGGGGGGCACATTTTCAAACTCTTAGAGTAAGTATATTTTCACTGTCTGAGTTTTGTGAAAATCAAAATTGAAGTGTTCCCAAAGAGTTAACACAGGGATGGTGGCCATTTTGAATTTCAAATATCAGTAAATGTTAGGTAATTTGTTTTCCAGACCAAAATTTGTATGGTGACCCCCTGACTTTTTCTGGCTTTGATAAGAGAATGGTTCAAAGTTTTGAGGTGAGTTTTAGCAAAAGTTAGTCTTTCAATTTTGAGGTATGTAGTACCTTAAATTGTGAAAAGAATTAAGAAAGAAACATTTTGTTAGGGAAAAAATGCAAGAAAACCTTGAATGTCAACAACATTAGGTAAATTACTAATGAGCTTCGGTTGAATGCTGCCCTTGCGGTGTGCCTAACTGATGAATAGCCAACAAAAAGGCACATTAATCAGCATACAATAGAGGAAGTTGTAAGGGCTATCATTGATTCAGAACAGAAAGTACAATGCTATGTATGGCTTAGGTAAACCAACAGGGATTTGAGTTTGAGGGCCCCCCACTTGAGCCGCATTGTTGAGTCAAATTCCAGAGAAAAGAACAGCTCTAAGTCTACCAGAGTGCTCACGTGAAACTTGTATTTCAATGAAGTTAAGAGTCACTTATTTTTTGGTCACATGAGACAACCGTTCTCACTGGGTTCATCACTCACTCTGCACAGCCAGGTTCATCACTCAGTGACACTGTCAGGTCAAATGGATGATAAACTAACGCACAAACTGTCCAATATGAGGAATCTCTTTGATTGTACGTGAACATTCAATACCCTGTCAATATAAATACATGGATGTGTACTTTGTCACCTTGTCCAGCAAAGACATTTATAAACAATTATTTTTACAAACTAGACCTTTATTGTTATCATAACATACATGTATGTCACTGTTTTACAAACTAGACCTTTATTGTTATCATACATGTATGTCACTGGAGTCTATCTCTATTGTATTCTGATTCATATGGTGATTTGAATGAATAGGCCAAAAATTGCACTATCACTCCATCTTGCTGCATGGCAGTGTCATTGCACTGCTCTTCATGAACTGTACATCAAACACTATACACCGCATTTATTCTGCAATGCACCATACAAACCTCACATTGCATTACATAACTTTGGATCGCATTGCATAACTGTACATTGCCAACATTCAGCGCACTACATACTCCAGTCTTGACATGACCTACATCAATAAGTCACCTATAAATATCCATGTAAATATTGAAATATTGAATTATGATCTGCAAAACATCGTGTGTTATTGATTGGAATGGCTTCAATTTATTGATTTACTATTGCTAGAGCAGAATTCAATCTATAATTTTCCTGTCAAATATGATCAGCAAAATTAGTAATTGCATTTTTTCAGTGTGAAAAGATTGTCTTATTTTGATGAAATGTTTTATGTTGTCTATCCCATCATTTTTTCCCACCAGCTTACTACAAATGGAATTTCTTCTAGCATATTGTAAATCAGTTGCCAAATTTTAATTGACAACTCTATCTGCCCTCTATACTTAAATCCAAACAAGCATTCTGAGTGGATATTTGGCAAAGGTCATAGGTCGTTCTGAAAGACCAGTGGTGCTACAAATACTCCTTAGTAAGTCATTAGTAGTGTGTACAAGTTCATTGTGATGGTTATTTATCAGGTTTATGAGGTTCCTTGACCACAAAACCTGACATGTCACCTGTAATAGGTGCTCTTGTTTTTTGTGCTGCCAATTAACCCTTTGTGTGCTGTAAATGTAATTTTCCCTCCAAAATTTTAGTGCAACATTTCACAAATTTTTTATGAATTTTTCAGTGAATTTTTTTCGATAATTTTAAAGCAAATAGACGTAACATTTCATCATTACAGGTTTTTATCAAAATTTTGGCAAAAATCTGAAAACAAATTGATTTGGGTATATGTTTTATTAAAGGCAAGAAAAATTCACTTCGGCGCTCAAAGGTTTAATATGTAGAATATGATTACTCAAAAGGACATAGCTACATTGTAGCTTTTACCCATATTTTTTAGCGTCATTTCTGAATGCCTAACAAGATGTGTGAATGCTAAATTCAGAAGTTTGACACTTCATGCAGTAGCTATGCAAGGGAGACATTGTTCCAAGATTGACGACAAATTTTACATTTACGTCGTGGAAGTGTGTGAAAGTGAATGTAAGCTGAAAATTGCCTGTGGCTCCGACCATGATGTTATCTGATCCGATACTTTCACAGAGATGGAAAAAAAAGGGATTGAGGGTTCAAATAGTCATGTTGAAAAAAATCTAATGGATCTAAATACAGCCGTGTTTTGTTGAATCTAGTTCAAGTATCACATTACATGTGCCACAAATATCACACTAAGTGTGTACTGAAAGAGAAATATGTAATAGCTCTGTCAGAATTTGTGATAGGCTTTGAATAAATTGTAGGAATGGCTTGAAATTTTCATGGAAAGGTTGCTTGTTCTTGTTGATGGAATACAGAGTGTCTTGTTAGTATTATTCTGTGTATTTTTGAAGCATAATTAAAGAGAAAGTACCCTGTACCCCTGTACCTTTGATCAATGTTTTATTTTATTTTTTGGAAAAAAATTGTTTCTTCTACTTTCCCTACAGTGTGTGAATTGCCATTAAAAAGGTGCCTATTACCTTGCCAACGGACTGTGTTCACAGTAAGGAATGCTGTTGCTGACAAATGAACTCTAGTTCATATGTCAAAAATAACACCACACATTAAACACATGTAGTCTGTATCGACAAGTTTTATACTGAACATTTCAAAATGATGTTGAACCCAGAACAAGAAACAGAGTTTATACAAACAGAACGAAGGAAGATTCATCCAAACTTACAGCTAATGAGTTCTGTTTCACTTCGGTGATCTACGATGTATCTCATGATCGAAAGCCTGTAATAACCATTCATTATTTATCATCTCAGAAAAAAACTAATGTAGGAACATTTATCTTTTGGCAGGGAGACCTTTAGTCACATTAAATGATTTATCATTTCACACAAAGTACATGTACATAACAGGAATCATTCACATTTTCATACATTTAAACTGTAACACAGAAATGCATAGGCTATGGACATATAAAACAGTGGTTTGATAGTGAATATGCAGGAATGCCATTGCCAAGGTCTTCAAATGGTGAAACCGCTGATATATAGCACTATTTCTGTCCTTTTGTTGTGCGGCAAATTATCAAATTTAACTAAAAGAAAAACAATACTGCCTGATATTTTATTATTTCATTAATTTAGTATCATAGTACCCCAAGATGTGTTTGTCATGTTACATACAGTTTGGTTACTCTTTCTACATCAAGATCTGTATTTCTTATACACTGAAAACACTTCCTTTCGTGTGAATGAAAAATTTGTGACATGATGTCTACATTTTGGCTCTGCCTTGTGTTTCAAATGGCACAGCAAAAAGGCTTGGAAGCCAAAATTGAGATGTGTTAGCTTTCTAAAGACATGTACTGTGATAACACAGAATTGCTTGTACTGTATGATTCTGCTACATGTATGTTCATCAGTATTGACAGAAATAGTTTCTGTTAACCCTTTGAGCACCAATGTCAATTTTTGTCGTCATTGTAAAATGTGCCCAAATGAAAATTTTTCAGATTTTTGCCAAAATTTTGATGAAAACTGTAGCCAATGAAATTTCATGTCCGTTTGGTCCAAAATTATCAAAAACATTACAGAAAAATTCATAAAAAATGGTAAAATGTTGCACTAAAATTTGTGGTGGGAAAAATTAAAGCTCTCAAAGGGTTAATGTGATTTTGAGGTTTCATGAACATACAGAGAAATTTTTGGAAGTGGAGATCAAAAATTATCAGTCAAATTTTATAGAAAGGTAATAAAAATTGTTATCCTGAGAAAAGTAATTCCTCCATCATCGTATACAGTGATGAATATTTAACCTTAGATGACACATACGACATTAACAGATGATATAGGCTCAGTATGTCACTGGGAGTTGAGTGTTTCATTTGGCCTGCAAGTTACATGGCTTGATAGTGTTGAGTTAATATCAGGAAACTACAGCAATTACATTGTTAGGATCAAGCATGAAAAAAGTGATCCAGTGTTGGTTAACATTTGCTGGCAGTGAGTCTGCTAAAGATGAGACCCAGTGCAATCGAAACATCTTTTGGTGTTAGATGACTACAACTCCATAGTAAATCACGTGAAGTGTAGATTACTGTAATAATCATAATGTTATCACGACATCTCTCGAGAATACAAAGCAGCTATTTTGGAATGGTAGTGAGAAATGCATATGCCCACAAGAAGTGATGTTATGGCATTGTAGGGATTTTTTCAAATTGATAAAATCTGAAATTGTTAAAAAATCTGCTGATACCTCAATATCTACTCAGCATAACAGATCAACAGGACTTTGCTACATTGAGATTTGACTTACATTTTTATCCACAAATATTATCCATCGAGTCCTCAACTAATTTTGTCCAAATATTTTTTTTTGCCATCTAACATTTTGTTTGGCTATCCCAGGCAATGCATGTTTTCAACGCTTCACCAATGATCAGTAAGTTGAACTCAAAAAGACCAGCTGCAGAAAGTAGGTCACCAACAGTATTTATAGCGAACATATTTGCCTGTCTGTACATTTTTGGTAGCACGCTGACAGATGGTACTGGAATAAGACAAAAAAAATCATAAAATTTTATCGTCATTAACAGAAATTTATGGCCAGATTTATATCTCAATGTATCTGTTTATGCTTGATGGTTTCAGTCCCTCAGTATAAAGAGGTAGAAGTACTTTTACTTTTTTCAACAATTCTATCATACATGTCATTACTAAGCTTTTGTGTGTTCCGTTCCAAATACAAAGGGGTTTGTTAGGATTGAGGCACCCCTCTGTTTTTGTAGCAATATGAATATGTTAATAACTGTAAAAAAGAATATATATTTTCACGACAAAGAATATGCAAATTATCTACTTTCATGTAAATTATCACCCTCTGTTTTTCCAAGCTGTAGAGAACTCTTGGTTTGATCAGTGATGGTATTGAAAGTGTGGAATGCAGAGGGTATTGATCCAGGGGAATAATACGCAGATTGTTGAGAATTTAAAAAATAAACTGTCAAATGATAAAATACAGGAAAAGCATCGGTTACAGTTTGTATTTATTGCTGTAAATCATGATCAGCATAGCTGTTTAATTGACCTGTGACCCGCAGTGACCTTTGCATGTGACCCAGAAGTTATTGAAATACGACACCAATGGGCGTGATTTTATCTAGGTCAGGAGAATGATGATGTTATTTTGAAACACAGAAGTCAAAATTTTCACTTCTGCACTGTGATACCATGCATACGGGGATAAATGTGGTGTTTTGGTATCTCAATTCCGTTGTCTGCTGAAACAGTGTAATAGTTCAAACTTTCCTGACTGAACAATCCTTGGTGCAAGACGAAAGGCATCAAAAAAAAGTAAAACCAGATATACTAAATCCTATTCTTGATTACTCATACTGTAGATAATTGTGCACTACTACTATCAGTAAATTACTGGGCATAAAAAACCTCTGTTTTCTACTGACTTGTGTATTGTGTTTGCCCTGCAGCTGCCCTTTGAAGGAATCTGGCACAAAATTTAAATTTGGAGAAATCTTGCTTTATATTGCCGTGACCTACTTTCAACCTCCCTTTCACACCCGTCCATTCACTGTATGGGCCCAACCACACCACAGCCTTTCACTGAAGGCTTGTACAAAATTTCACATTACAAAGGGTTTCAAGTCACGTATTTCATCAGGCAGTCTTGAACTTTTTCCCAACAAAATTGTCCCATCCTGCCACAGTGTAAGGTTTCAAAAGATACAATGTAACATTGCAGAAACCCGAAAACTGCGATTGTATTGTAAATCCGCAAAACTTTCTGGAAACTCAAGATTGTGAGTATATATGTGCATATTTTGATCAGAGTATTATACTGTGTAATTTGAATATCATGTTCTTTTGGTGATTATATTCTTTTGTGTGGTTAAATTTCAAATGATTGCTATTAATCTCAAGGGAGTTGTTTCCGAGTGACTTTCTTAATCGCCTCGCAGAGAGAGCTGATAAATGACATTGTTTATAATCGGTGTGAGTTTTTCACAAAGTGCAAGTACACCAAGTCATGAATATTGGAAATCTCACATGGAGAAATGCCAGTCTATGTTTCTGTACTTAACCCGTGCCGTGTACGATGTATCTCCTGGGAAATGCGTATATGATAACAGCTTCATGATCTTAGCTTTAAAAAATGATCTACCTTTTAGATATGCAGTTTGAAAACATATCCACACACATTGTGACCAATGATTGTCAGTTAGGGAGTTCTTGATAGAGGTTTGGAACAGATAATTGTCAGTTAGGGGGTTCTTGATGGGGGTTTTGGAGCTGATTTTCCTCATTGACCAAACCATTAAAAAGTATAGACATGTCCAATCCCCAGGTAATCTGGTAAAGCTACCCAGTGAGGTGTGATGTAGTAGATGTATGAAACAAGCTACGTGATTGGTTACTTTGTGTGTGATGTTGCTGTGCATTGAAGCTTCTAATAGAGCAACCTGGTGAAGTGTGATTTGGTATGAGACAGGCTTCCTTATTGGCTACTTTGTCGATGATTTAGGTTGAGTAATGGGATTGAGGTGTGATTTGGTATGACACAGGCTTCCTGATTGGGTACTGTTGATTATCAGGCGGCGTATTACCGTAATGCAATTTCTGAGTGAGTGTCTTGCATTTACCACAATATTTTTTTGTGCATCGTTTTTTTTCCATTCTCTGTAATGACAACTTTCAAAATACTTACACAGCTCCAAGTTTGATGTTTGATAGGTTGCCAGTATGCCTATTCAAATAGATTTTATATAACATCACACCAGGGGTTGTAACTTTCGCCAAAGTTTGCTGTACAAAAAATGCAGAATGAGTGTACATCTTCCCTCGCACTTAAATATACCAAAGTGTTTATTAGATATTTTGATTTTCTTTGAGAAACTAGACATGCTATTATTTCCCCATAGCACATGTCAGTCTGTATACAGACATTGCTTTGCTACCTACGCGTACATGTATGCTCTGCATCACCTTTGTCATCGCCCAAGGGCATCGTCATTGAAATGAACACATGGTCCACATTGACGTTGCTTTCACTGTTCAGTGTACCTGCAATCTAACACGAGATAGACATCATATGTACATTAATTACCTTGTCTGTAAGTTTCTAATGTCTCAGTCATTCATATGACCATTTAAATTATCCTCAGTGCTTTTTATTACCCATGATGCATTGTGCCACTGTTGTGGTTTTCACAGTAATCCGTTACCTGCCTCAAAGGTGACATGAAATCGTTCTGTGGTCGCTGAAAATCCCACTCATTTTTTGTTCCAAAAATACACCGAAGTGATGTAGCGCTCGGGTAATTGTTGTATAATGTAGTAAGCGTACCATGTGAGGGTCACGCTGTCGTAGAGCGGTGGCTTTTCTTTTATCAATTACTGGAGCATGTTGTGCAGACACGGCACACGTGACCCAAATCAGCAATATCTGAAATTTCAGGTTGTCAGTATGGCCGAGCTGGTGTATATCACCAGTCTACAGTTTGGGATTAAATAAAGGTTCATGATAGTATACATTATTAAGAAAATTAATGTAGTTTGTACGATGCATGTATCACGCATTGACAAAGGTTAGAACTTGGGATTTTTAATATGGATAATTGGATAGAAAAATATGATTGCAGTAACATAATGAGAATTTATCTAAAATACCCAATGTACAATACACAGGGTGTACAATTCTTGTCTGTACGGTATTCCAATGGTGTTACAGCTCTCTAGCTGTATATTTTGCATGGTTTGCGCTTTGTCTACACAATCAGCTTCAACAGCCAGGTTTTTGCCAATATGCAAACATTAAAGTGTGAGTAGACCATGCTTAGTTCCACACGGCTTGATTTGTGAGATCCGCTGACCCGAGTCATGTCAATATTTAGCCGACAGACTCCCGCGCCTCTTAAGGCAGACAGAGCTCGGTGGAGTTGCCGTGTCTTTTATCGGTGGATGTTGTCACTGTTCATCAACAACTGTGAATGCTGCAAGGTTCAAATTCCACTTCAATTGTGTGTGCAAGCTACTCGTGTTCTCTATCGCCTTCTTTAGAGCTCTTTTTCCTCCTCTGTCATACACTATAAATTCTTCGTCCTTTCGACCGTTTCTGATGTAGTGTTTATCATCAAGAGTAAGCTGCCTCACCGGCGACCTGAAGAAGCTACCGGTATCATTGACCTGAAACCAAAAATATAAAATTTGATAGACTCGAACAAGCATTAACCCTTTGAGTCCTGTAATTTTTCCCACCAAAATTTCAGTGCAACATTTTACCAAGTTTTGTGAATTTTTCTGTAATTTTTCTGATAATTTTGGACCAAACGGACATGACATTTTATTGTTTACAGTTTCATAAAAAAATTTTGGCAAAAGTCTGAAAAAATTTTACTGGAGTACATTTTATAAAAGCAACAGAAAATTGATTTTGGCGCTGAAAGGGCTAATATTACATAAATCAATTTGAGTCAAGAAAATTATCCTGTCCTACAATGTTGCTCAATCATTTACAACTTCAAAGCTGGTATGGATAAACTGTTCTGGACTGTGTATTTTGACTTTCTGTTTTGGCCAATCACCACATTCACTTTGACAGAACCCTTAACCTGGTGATGTGTTCTGTTGGCTGCTGAAATTGCCTTTAAATTCAATGCATCTAAACCTTGTGACACAGCTGATGGGAAAATGTTATGAAAATGCTGCCGATAACTTGTTTAAATCTGTGGCAAGCAAAGCAAGCGTAAGGTCATTTGTCTTTATTCAGACATGTCCGTGCAGAAAAAAATGAAAAGTCAGCGCTTGAGAATGTCACTGTTGTCTTTTTCACCTTTTCACTTTCCCACTGTGCTTTTCTTATGATGTAATCGGACACGAGGCAGATTATTGGCTGACAGATTTCAGCTATTGTTATGCAAATTAAGACAATATCCTTTGCAAAGGTATGCAGAGAGCTTTATGGCAAAACCTCACCATTTTGATGTACGACGCGATGTTATAAAGAATGATGAAACCTGTGCATATCTATGCACAACACTCGCAGACTCACATCCGCTGGAAAACCATAGGAATGATTTACAGTCAATATACATGTCCATTACGTAGGACCCAGGGCGTATCCGTATATCCATTTCATCCTTTTTCCGAACTCAGCAGTTTCATCTGTTGACATGTTCTGAAATAAATCATGGCACATTTAGCATTGTGAGAATACTAATATCCATCCTGCCCGTGTGAATGGAAAATTTACTGTCAGATAATGTGTTCCCATTCTGGCTGTAATTTACCGATGACAGTGTTATAATGTGCAGAAATGTTTTACGTGGTTTTGATAAAATATTAACGGCAAGGAGCACCCAGTTGTTCAATTCTTGATGACATTAAGTAAGGCCACCTGTTAGGGAGGTACATCTGGTGTTTGTGAGCCATAAAATGAGTGAGAAATTATTAACCTATTTGACACAACACTGCCTATATGTGTTAGATATCAATAATTTGCTGGTTGGTATTTTTGTGTATACATCAAAAGAGGTTGCTGCGCAGTTGTATCTGTGTAGAATGTTACATAGAGGTACATGTGAATGCCTGGTTAGTGGCACAGTTTACCCAGCTTATATGCATAGAGAATGCCATGAAAAGACAATGTAGCTGATAGGAGTTTGCTGTGCAATTCACCAAACAGAATCTGCTCTGCAATTTACCAAATAGAAAATTTGAATTTGCTTTGCCATTGCCCAAACAGAATTTGAAGTAGATATGAAATTTACCGAACAGTTCAGATCAAACAAAATTTGAACTTGCTGTGCAGTTTACCAAACACATTTTGAATTTGCTGTGCAGTTTACCCAACACAATTTGAATTTTGTATGCAGTTCAAATCAAACAGAATTTGCTATAAGGTTACCAAACGCAATTGAATTCTGCTGTGCAGTTTAAATAAAAAAACTTAAATTTTCTGTGCGGTTCCAAATTGAGAATCTGAATTTGCAATATGCAATTTACCAAAAAGAATTTGAATTTGCTATGCAATCTGTTTAAAAGAATTTGACTGTGCTGTGCAGTTTACCAAACAGAATTTTGCTATTCAGAAGATGCAATACATGCAAGTACATAAAAATAGATGTATAAATTGAACCAAGTTATAAGTTGGATTTACTGAACAAAGTACATGCTTTGCAGAGGTTGCTATGCAAATAATATTGTATAGTGGCAAATTTATTGTGTAGTTTATGAAACAGACTTTACCACGCTCAGAGAATGTCATGCATAGATAATTGATCTTTAGTTGCTGTGCATTTGTCAAAAAAGCAAAAATGATGAGATTCTCAAAGTAAAATATCTTGTTCTTGTTCTTTACAGGGGTCCATTCAGTGAGGTTAGAAGATGTATTCATCGAGAGACAAATCAACAATTTGCTGTCAAAATAGTCGATGTTGCCAAATTCACATCAAGCCCAGGTCTAAGCACAGAAGGTGATGTTTTTAGTCCCCACGGACACCGTCCGGGGGACTTATAGGTTTGGTCATGTCCGTGCGTGCGTCCGTGCGTGCGTGCGTGCGTGCGTGCGTGCGTGTGTGCGTGCGTCCGTCCGTTCACACAGATATCTCAGAGATGCAAGAAGCGATTTCATTCAAACTTGGTACAAGGATTACTTCATATGTCATACAGATGCACGTCGATTTGTTTTGGGATACGATCCAATATGGCCGCCAGGCGGCCATTTTATTAAGATTTTTTCATGTACAGAGCCATAACTCAGACATGTTTCAACCAATTTTATTCAAAGTTGGTACAAGGACATTGACCAATGTCATAGATATGCACGTCAATTTTCTTTGTGATACGATCCAATATGGCCGCCAGGCGGCCATTTTATTACGATTTTTTCATGTACAGAGCCATAACTCAGACATGTTTCAACTGATTTTATTCAAAGTTGGTACAAAGACATCGACCAATGTCATAGATATGCACGTCAATTTTTTTGGTGATACGATCCAATATGGCTGCCAGGCGGCCATTTTATTATGATTTTTTCATGTACAGAGCCACAACTCAGACATGTTTCAACCGATTTTATTCAACATTGGTACAAGGACATTGACGAATTTCATAGATATGCACGTCGATTTGTTTTGTGATACAATCCAATATGGCCGCTAGGCGGCCATTTTATGACAATTTTTTCATATACAGAGGCATAACTCAGGCATATCTCAACTGATTTTATTCAAAGTTGGTACAAGGACATTGACCAATGTCATAGATATGCACGTCAATTTGTTTTGTGATACAATCCAATATGGCTGCTGTGTGGTCATTTTGTTACGATTATTTCATATACAGAGGCATAACTCAGGCATATCTCAACTGATTTTATTCAAAGTTGGTACAAGGACATTGACCTATGTCATACATATGTATGTTGATTTTTTATGTGATACGATCCAATATGGTTGCTAGGCAGCCATTTTATTACGATGTTTTCACGTACAGAGCCATAACTCAGACATATTTCCACCAGTATCATTCAAAGTTGACATTGACGTATTTCATACATATGCCCGTCAATTTGTTTCACGTCATGTAGCAGTAACATGTCAATTATTGAAGTTTCGTAAGTAGGCTGATATGTCAAGAAATATGTACTGCATCAAATTCATGAAACTTTATACAGATGTTAACCGATGTTAAGCTCACATTGCTTTAACATTGAAAAAGACATTTATCAGTGTCATTTTAATTAATTTGTAATTGCATAAGTAATGAACTTACCTAATTAGGGTGATATAGCCACAAATTAATACAACGTCAAATGTGATGAAACTTGATACAGATGTTGATCTCATAGTGTTGTAAATACTGCATCAAACTTTATGAAATATTGTACCAGCGATAATCTGTTAAGTGTTAGAATTGTATGCAAAAATGTTTTGCAACATCCTGTTGATTAATTCCTAGTTGACTCATTTTATGAACTTTAGGATGGTGGCCTACATTGGTTTTTTGTTTTCATCACCATGGAACTCATTCTTGGCCATTGAGCGCCATCTGTATCAAAGTATTTTTATCACAGACCTAATTAATGAAGAGGACTCTATCCTCTCTGAGGACATGTAATCAAAGTACCCATTATTAACAAGTGGGGACTGTGTCATCAACGATGACTTTTTGATTTCCAAATCTCCACTTCATTTCATTCTCCACCTTCATTTCTGTACTCTTTGCAGCCTGTTTGCCTTTGCCATGCTAATTGACTGTGAATTAATTGTGTTTCAGTATAACATTTGTGTTTCATATTGCTCAGAAAGTTTTCCATATTGTGTTATCGTTTTAAGTTAGTTTCCCCCAGGTTCTTGCTCTGCTCGTGCTTAGGATAGATCACTGTTTAACCCCTTGACTACCAAGGCCAATGTATTCCTATATACCAGGGCCCTTATGGAAATATTGATAAAATCTTAGGTGTGGTCATTGCGTGAACACTGCTTAGAGTAAAAATTAAGTTAGTACCAATAAACCATATATTTTCTGAATCAGCACGAAATTTCCCACTTTTTCATACATAAGTTTTGTATTTCCAGGTCACGTGACTGATCACATGACACATCATGTGACCAGAGTTGGCAAAGAATATGAATATTTGAAGCATCAGGACGTGTTTTGAATCCATAAAATGACGCAAATTTGAATACAGTTGCAATTTTCATGGTATTGTCTTTACATATATGTAATAATAACTACCCTTTACTTTATTTATAGATGTTATCATGTACCTATTTGAGATTTTTCTCACAAAAGGCAGAGTAAATGAACCACAAACATCAGCATCTGACATGATTCTGTATTTGAAAATCAACACAGTTTATATTTGTAAACACCTGCTTTATGTCTTCCTTGCAGAAACATGCATCTAAAATGGTTATGATTTATCAAAAAATAATTCACAATATTTAAAAATACATTTTAGGGAACAAAATATCACATGACCAAACACATGACCAGTCATGTGACCAGTCATATTGATAATATGGCTGCTATAAAATTTCACTGGCTTATAGTAAAAAATTGTATTTCCTCTAGTTTCATTCACGAATATTGCTGTTAATAGAACATATTTACATATAAATCATTTGTTTTCAATAAATAAACATTTCATCTCATTAAAAAAAACAAACCATAAACATCTTCGCGATCGTCCGTACTTCTGAAACTGTAACAATCAGCGCGACGCTTCTGTGATCAGCCTGGCCTTTCAGGGTCGAGGTCATGGGTCACGACATTTGCTTCCGGATTTTGGCCATACTCGGACGTACGGGGGCGCAATCACATTCAGGCCAGATCGGAATACATCAGTCTTAGTCGCGCTGCGTGCCGACGCCGAAATTACGGGATTTTTAGCGACAAAAACGAAGCAAATACGCCTATTTAACTGTGCCGGATATTTCCGGCACTCTAGGTATATGGTAATTCAATATGGCGCCGGATATATCCGGCGCCATAGGTAGTCAAGGGGTTAAAGAGAGAGAAATGATAAATATCTCATCTTTTGTGACAATGAACAACTTTTACCCATAGACCTTAAAAACGGAAGGACAGGCAACTGCCAGAAAAGACAAAGAAACTTGCGTGTTTACCCGTACGATCTGGGTTATAATCCTCTGCGCAGTTATGTAAACGCAAAACACGTCACGTGATGACACAGTGACGTCTTGGCAGCACTGGAGCTACACAGAAGACGCTATACCTGTGCTGTCGAGTCAAGTCGCGTTCTGTTCCGGGGTCTAGTTCACGTTGTTTTCAAGCATTGTATTACCCATTGATTTTTACAGACAATTTTGCTACCATTTTCGACAGATGAGTCACTATTAGGTATATTTATTGTTGTTGTTTTTTGTAATTCCCGTCTATTCATGATCGAGTCGGCAAAGTTAATTTTGCAATCTAATCATTGTACACCCCTGATAACTCTTCCGTTTATTTCTGATTCATGTGTAATGCTGTAAACTTTCTTTTACTTCATTATGTACTTCTTGCACTTCGGCACTGTAGTATTTTTAAAAACTCGTGCGTCTTCAGCCCGATCGGCCATTGTTGTTTACGAAGCGACTTCATGTTTCAACTGAAAATTTCATACCCTGTCATATTTCTCTGCTGTAATGATAATGCATGTCAATGATAGTAAACGTTTCAACGTTAGGTATTTCGTCAACTGACTAGTATTTTGCGGGGCAAATCATGTTTACATTGTAAAACTTGTACCAAATTCACCAAATTTGTACCAAATTCACGTGCAGGCATCTCCAGCTCGATCGGCCATCATGATTGCTGTTGATGGACGATCTTTTTGTGCGTTTTAACTAAGTAATTTTTTTACCCTCTTAATAATGCATGACAGTGCTAATGTACGTTTCTACGTGTCTTATTTCGTGGATTGAACTAGTATTTTTTGGAGGAAGTCATACGTACATTTGTAAAACTAGGACTATTCACGCGTCTCCGACTCAGTCGGCCATTGTTGTTTACAACACGACATTTTGTGCGTTTCCTCTGAGTAATTTTTCGTACCGTCTCATGTTTCTCTGTTGTAATAATAATGCATGACAGTGCTAACGTACGTTTCTACGTGTCTTATTTCGTGGATTGAACTAGTATTTTTAGGAGGAAGTCATACGTACATTTGTAAAACTAGGACTAAATTCACGCGTCTCCGACTCAATCGGCCATTGTTGTTTACAACACCGTGAACACGACATTTTGTGCGTTTCCTCTGAGTAATTTTTCTTGCCGTCTCATGTTTCTCTGTTGTAATAATAATGCATGACAGTGCTAATGTACGTTTCTACGCGTCTTATTTCGTGTTTGAACTAGTATTTTTGGGAGGAAGTCATACGTACATTTGTAAAACTAGGACTAAATTCACGCGTCTCCGACTCAATCGGCTATTGTTGTTTACAACACGACACTTTGAAATTAGACGCGAAAGCTTGAGCATGCGCTGATCGCAATGTTGTAGTGATTAACATAATCTCGCGTCTGACAAGTCTCTCAAATCACGGGAATTTCCGTGAGCTTGCGATACGAGAGATAAACAGTTACGTTTGTTTATGTTAATGAGTGTTCAAGTTTTTCACGGATTATAACCAGGATTACATGAAAGAAAATAGCTAGTTGCCTGTCCTTCCGTTTTTAAGGTCTATGTTTTACCATAACATTAGAGTTGAACCAAGACAACTGTTTTGCTGTCACATTTTAGTTCATGCAATTGACAGATTCAGAATGTGTAAATGTCTTTCATTGTCAATAAAATTAAGTTAGTCCAACAAAGAAAATTCCTCTTCAAGTGATACCAACCTTTTCTAATCGTGGTTGCTTTCCAGAAATACATCACAAACTTAATAGCAATCAACACGGTGATGCAATATTTTAATTCAGATACTACCAAAGGATGATTACTGGATTCCTTTCGCTCTGCAAGGTTGATAATTTCATTCTGAGAAAGTAATTTTATTACTCCCACGGACACCGTCCGGGGGGACATAGGTTTGGTCATGTCCGTGCGTGTGTGCGTGCGTGCATGCGTCCGTCCGTCCGTCCGTCCGTCCGTTCACGCAGATATCTCAGAGATGCCTGAAGCGATTTCATTCAAACTTGGTACAAGGATTACTTCATATGTCATACAGATGCACGTCGATTTGTTTTGTGATACGATCCAATATGGCTTCCAGGCGGCCATTTTATTACGATTTTTTCATGTACAGAGCCATAATTCAGGCATGTTTCAACTGATTTTATTCAAAGTTGGTACAAGGACATTGACCAATGTCATAGATATGCACGTCGATTCTTTTTGTGATACGATCCAATATGGCCGCAATGCGGCCATTTTGTTACGATTTTTTCATGTACAGAGCCATAACTCAGGCATATCTCAACCAATTTCATTCAAAATTGGTACAAGGACATTGACCTATGTCATACATATGCACATTAATTTGTTTTGTGATACGATCCAATATGGCCGCCAGCAGGCGGCCATTTTATTACGATTTTTTCATGTACAGAGCCATAACTCAGGCATGTTTCTACAGATTTTATTCAAAGTTGGTACAAGGATATTGACCAATGTCATAGCTATGCACATCAATTTGTTTTGTGATACGATCCAATATGGCCGCCAGGCGGCCATTTTGTTACGATTGTTTCATGTACAGAGCCATAACTCAGGCATATCTCAACCAATTTCATTCAAAATTGGTACAAGGACATTGACCTGTGTCATACATATGCACATTGATTTGTTTTGTGATACGATCCAATATGGCCGCCAGCAGGCGGCCATTTTATTACGATTTTTTCATGTACAGAGTCATAACTCAGGCATGTTTCTACAGATTTTATTCAAAGTTGGTACAAGGACATTGACCAATGTCATAGCTATACACATCAATTTGTTTTGTGATACGATCCAATATGGCCGCCATGCGGCCATTTTGTTACGATTTTTTCATGTACGAGCCATAACTCAGGCATATCTCAACCAATTTTATTCAAACTTGGTACAAGGACATTGACCTATGTCATACATATGCACATTGATTTGTTTTGTGATTCGATCCAATATGCATATGGCCACCATGTGGCCATTTTATTACGATTTTTTCATCTCCTGAACTACAACTGACATGTATCAAGCGAATTTATTCAAAAGTATTTTTATCACAGACCTAATGAAGAGGACTCTATCCTCTCTGAGGACCTGTAATCAAAGCACACATTAACAAGTGGGGACTGTGTCATCAACGATGACTTGTTACTTGGAGGGAAAAGCGCGTCCATTTCTTCACAAAATCTGTGAATGCCTTTCTTTCAGCAGTCAACAGTGATCAGCCACAATTCACACTTTAAAAGCAGTTCACCCAAGATGCACCGCCACGTGTGTGAATGCGCGCAGCTTTCTGAATAGAGTGCCGTCCATTATGGAGCTACAATAGTGTATTCATTAGAAAGTTGTTGGTGCACATTCTTGTAAACTGACCCAGGTCAGAAAGACACTTTCAGAGATGGATTGCTTCTTTTGAATCAGGGAGGCAAAATAGCCTGTCGAAAGGAAATGTCGTTCTCTCCTGAAAAGACGGTCAGTTGTCAGTTCACGATGATGTCAACGCAATGATGGTTAATTTTGTAGCAAGTGTATTTGCACACCGCTGTTTAAGAATGGCAATGTGATATGTTGCAAATACACAGAGGACACCTGTGATGCTGGCAGCGGTAGGAAATCGTGATATGAGTTTGCGGTGTAGGAATCTATGATCTGTTGTAAATTTCTTCAACATCCATTTTGAACATTATGGCATTCATGGTTACATCATAAATGTAGGCACCTCTTCATATTTATTGCTTAGATAGGCAGACGCTGGCAGATGTTATCGGCTTAACTAAGTTTAAATGGAAACAGAATCATGCGTTTTGGTGTATTGTTGTTGCGTGCGGGTGCAATACGGAAGAGTGACGCATACTGATCGGCTTTTTACCTTTGTGATTTGAATAAACTGCATGTTGCCATGGAAAAAATCAATAAAGGATATCTGATTCAGATTCTGAATACAGCATTATTAGATTGGTTTGATGGCCAAACCGTTCCTATTTGCCCGTCAGACTTCTGTCATTAACCACAATATTGGCAGGTGAAGTATCAAAATAAACCATTCCATGCTGTCTGCAATGGCTATGGCGTAAGGCCATTGTAACTCATACATTCATTCTGTAGAATCACTGTATTTGATTAGATTGGGTTGACTCCATCATATGTTGAGTTTTTTCTCCGCTTTTTCTAGTTCTGGCAAGCATACAATTTTGGATGTATGGAATGTTATTTCACCCAGTATTTCAAACAAGAAATGAATTTTATATGCGTATATTGTATATTTATGATAATCATACTATGCAACAAAAATGTATATATATATATATATATATATATATATATATATATATATATATATATATATATATATATATATATATATATATATATATATATATATATATATAATGTATGTGTGTGCATGTGCACAACTGAGCACTGTATACACGTTTTCATACTTACATTAATGTAAATTCACCTCATCAAGAGTAAACTTAATTAATATTGAATTACGTTTTGTACACAGCTCAGCACTTATGCGTCAAGTTTCCTTCCCTGAAAAGATACCTGGAAGTTTTTTATGCATAAATATGCATAAATACATACATAAATACATACATACATACATATATACATATATACATACATACATACATACATACATACATACATACATACATACATACATACATACATACATACACATACATACATACATGCATACATACATACATACATACATACATACATACATACATAAATACACATTATACATACATACATACATACATACATACAGTACATGCATAGCTACATAGTATAATACATACATACACATACAAACTCATACACACACCCACTCACTGAGAGAAAAAAGAGATTCACCATATCTTAAAAGAGAAAAGTAAAGCGATTGCTTAATTGTTGAGTAGCCAAGGACAATGAATTATTGAAAGATAAAAAGAAAGTGAACTGTGAAGACATGCGGTCATTTACGAAAGATACAACTATCAACACCTGGCAGTGACAGTGACATATTATGGGATAGTAGGAAGCTAATTTGATTCAATCCTTTGATATCCTTTTCCAAATTTTAGTTACCTCACTTAATTTGTTTAAGTATATTTTTTCTTCAATGACGGTGTAAACTTAGCTCTCTTGTGTGTACTACACCCACCATTTCAAATAGTTAGAGTTCTGAAGGGAAAATCTAAATAAAAAAAGAACTGAAAATCCTTCTGTATGTGCAATTGCTTTGCTAATCACTTAGTGTTGATGTCAGTATGCCATCTTTAGTAACTGTCATCATGAAGATGAGAAACTCCAATTAGTGAATTTTTGATATTTGTCTTTTCTGTTGGTTGCCCTGATGTAGTTTAGATAAAAAAGATACAGTTTTGTTATGACTCGCTGTCAGTGTTGGCAATGTGACATCTGATTTACTTTCTGGCAGCCCCAACATGGTAACTAACACTCTTGCTTGCTTTGCAGAATGTTTTGTCAACAGAGAACTGTGTGCTCAGGGAAACGGGAATGTTTCCAAGGGCACTGACACAGACATTTTGTAGTTTCCTTCTAATCCTTGTATCAGCTCTTTAGAATTCTGACAGAAAGAACGAATGTTAACACGATGTGGCTGACGCATACACGCTTGGTTTCACGGTGTTCTGGATTGTGTAATTCAGCCTGCAAGGTCACCCTGTACTTAATTGTAGTATTCTATCGATTTTCAGATTTGAAACGGGAAGCCAGTATATGTCATATGCTAAAGCATCCCCACATCGTAGAACTCCTGGAAACTTACAGCGCGGATGGCATGCTCTATATGGTTTTTGAGTAGTGAGTATATTTCACATTATTTTGTAACACAACACAAGAACTTATGAGATCTCTGAGACTCTCTCTCTTCCCATTGAGGCCATTACTGGAGAAAATAAATAAAAAAAAGCAATCAGATGATGCAGCAAGTCTCAATTCTGAGGCTCTGAAGAGCTCATAACTCTGTTACCTTGACGACTAAGAGGATACTGCGGATCACTAGGGGAAACATTGACTCCAGTATTTGCAACAACTCTATGTTCAATTAATTGCATGATTTGAAGATTTTTGAATGATCGTCCAGTTCTGAGTAATTCCTAATTAATGACTCAGTTAAATTCATCAACCAAAGATGTCAAATGTTTTAGCTATGAAAAGCAAAAAATATCTTAGCATCACTACCAATCATTAAACTCCGATCTGAAATAATTGACAGTTATGACAGCAAGTCAATGATTTTGACATTTTTGACCTGTCTGCTGATCAGCTTGCCCTTAGAGCCAATTTGAGTCTGCATTGACTCCAAAATGCTCTCTTTGACGTAAGAAAGTTGTTCATATTATCCATATTGCTGTAGGGCTGACTCAAAGGAAAATTCAAGAAATTCTAAATTGACTCAGAGTTGAGAAATTTAGAAAGTTAGAGGGCAGGCTGCTCTTAATTATCACCTCTTTGGAAGCATGTCCCATGTTTAGGAAGGTCAAAGGTCATCCTAAGAACCAGGAAGTTGCTGTACCTCATAGTGTACCATCTTCTGTCTGGAGATTGAGAAAGATTATTGAGAATTCTTTTAAGGTCAAATTTCCATGGAAAAATAAGGATAGTTATCAGTCAATGTCAGTTTTGGTTATCACAGTGAAATTGCTAGCCCATACTCATAGGCATTAGGCTTGGAATGTTTTGTATGTTCAGTTTGGATTTTCGTTTCTGTATTGTTTATGTAGGATAAATACCAGAAGCTATTCTTTGAGGGTTATTGAAAGAGATAAATATCTTTGTGCTGACTCTATACAGTACCTGTGCTTTGTGATTGTAGCTTTCTAGGCCTACCCTTACATATTGAATTCAATGAGAGAACACATAGTATTGCCTGATACAATCCACTGTACCTTTCTGCACAGTTAATATTCATAAATAAATAAATAAATAAATAAATAAATAAATAAATAAATAAAAATAAATAAATACAGCACACAACCATATATGATGTTCTAGAAATACCCAGATTGAAACTCAAATGAAACTTGATATGTCTTGGATGATTAAGAAAAGACAAAAATGCATGATTTGTGTTGTGTTGAGGATGTGTTCGATGAGTGTGTACAAAGGTTACGCATTCACAGGACACTTCCTGCAAGACTACGTGTAGACTTCCTTTCGTCGATTTTAATACGAGCCATTGCTTTATAGTTTAATTTCTTTGATCTTTTAATGGTAACACATAGCTCCAAGTGTTTGTGTTGTAACAAGTGAAACACACTTTCATCTCTGAAATGCCCTTTAAATGCTTTGACTGGCTGGCATGAAGTATGGAAACTGTCATTCTCAAAAGTTAGGAAATAAATTTTTCCAATCACATGATTAATTTTTCAGGGACCATGCCCTAATGCTGCCCTTTACTTAAAGGTTTGTCATCATTAGAGTGAGATTTGTCGTAGAAGTCCAAATTGAAAGTTTGCATGAGACAAAAACTGAACATGAATATTCATGAAAAGACGATATGTTTGGTGTTACATCAAAAATGACCTTCACAGTGCAGCATGTCTGTGAGAATTTTGCCAAAGAAAAAACAATTTCAACAGAAAATGTGATGACAAATTTGGTATGAATGATTTCTTAGATATTTACTGAAATTTCTACACGTCCAAGTCCTAGCTGATTGCGGTATATAGTTTGTATCTGATCAAATTTTACAAATAAACTGATGTAAATGCCAAGTTCAATTTGCATAGATTTGCATATCATTTGCATATAGTGTTTGTATATGTTATCATGTATTGGACATATAATTTTATGCAGAGACATTTATTGTAGTCAGTATTTGTATTATGTCACAGTACATGTCAGAATAAAATCATAGAGTCTCTTCATTTTAATCGTACACAAACCAGACACAAAAGTATTATTTGCATACCATTTGCATATAATATGTTTATGCAAACATGTAATATGTTTATGCATAACATTGAGCAACATTGTGATTACCTTCAGAGACAAATGTATTCTGAGACAATTTATTTCTTTCTGTAAAATCATGTAGGTGATAGTTTCATGATTTGAGAGTGAATATCTACAGCTGGTTCAGAACATGAATACATGTAATGAGACAGCCATGAAATGCAGCTGCGTAGACTGCAGTCCACCTCTAGCAAAACAAGTCGATAAAAACGACCTTTGTCCATTTTTCAAAGAAACCCGAATCACTGATGTAAATGAAAATGTCGAGCATTACAGTTCTGCATTGACCAAATTTGCGAACCATTCTCATGTGAAATCTACTATCAGTTGATCGTTGGCAAGAAAATCGGTACTCAATTAATAGTGACATAAAACTGTGACAGTCTGAGTGCAAATGCGGAAATTGAAGGACGACTATAACTTCACGGAAATTCGCTGCACCAGCAAACCACCTAATTTCATTTTATTGGCTTCGTATGTTTGATAAGCTGCTATAAACTGCAAGTTAGATTCAAAGCTTGCCATTGACGCTACCCTATTCACTCGCATATACTTCATAATGTGCCTTGATATAAAACCGCCGATACAAATATCATCATCACTGAAAAAAAGAAAATGATATTGAGTTTATAGAAAGAGATACGATTAAAAAAGGAGAGACATTGTAATTGTCAGTAAAGCAATCTGAATGTCGCACTTTCAAAGAATAATTTCTTGTCAATATTTTGTAAATTGGTATTTGATTACACGATGTTGTTTGGACCAGTTTACATGAATGTGTATATTCACATTTCCTGGGTTTAGAAGATCCTTACAATTGAAGTTGGCGGTGTGCCAAAGGAGGGAACTGTTTCACGGCTAATTGGGTCATGTGACCAGTCATGTGACGTGTTAGGTGAGCAGTTCAGTCTCACCAAATGCACAAGGTTCATCGCAGAATGGCCTGGATATGGAATTTTTAGGTTACATAATAGGGGTAGTAGAAATGTCTGTGTTTGCGCATAGGAAGGAAACAGTGTTGAATTGCTTGCAACGGTAAGCGATACGCTTAGCTGCGCGGAATGATAAAGAGAGAAACACAGGATAGATTTCTGACAGGCGGCCATGCTAATGTGTAACTAATGCAGGCAGAACGGAAGTGTGGATTTGGTGTAGAGTCAGATAGCTTTGGATGCATATTAAACCGTACTTCTAAATTAACTGGCGCCTGGGTAGACAGACTGTTTTGAATGAGCTGAAAGCAATCTGTTGTTTTACAATGATGCCGCAGAGGATTGGATGCCTTCTAACTTTCAATTTGCCATGACAACTGCGATCCTAGTTTGAAACCGCTTGCCTGTGTTGTCTCTAAAAATAACAAGATTGATCTCATCAAGAGGGGTTTAATCTCTTAAAACTGATGTAGTTTGGTTTTGTTACCCTGTCATCACCAAATTATGGGACAACACTGCCGATTTCCATGCTAAGAATAGGGCCTCTGAGAATGGAAATTGGTGTGAAATGGTTTTGCAGTTTACAACCAGGAAGAAAAAGCGTCAGCTGTATAAAGCTGACTGAGATGGAACTTTGGTTTATGATATCCTGCCAGCATAATTTTATGCATGATTTGATGAGTACAACTACAATCTCCAATCTTTTAATTTGGGATGCACTTGTAACAAATGTTTTATGAATGAAAGACAAAAGTTAACATTATAGAAATAATGGACAACACCCTGACCAAGGGCGAGAGGAAAGCCAAAAATTAACAGGCGAGGCTTGCCGAGCCTGTTAATTTTGGCTTTCCTTTTGCCCACGCCAAAAAATTAACACTAATGATCAGGGCGGAGTCTGTTATTTGTAATATGTTATCAAAACCCAAGAAAACCATCCAAAATTAATAAAAATTTCCCATGCAAAATCTAACAGGGCCCAAGAACTTGTGCTGTACGCAACGCACTGTCATGCATGCTGTTAAAATTTTGCAAATTGGGAGATTTTTTGGAAAAAAGTGTCTAAACTTGAGCCAAATGTGATGGATTGGGCATGTTAATTTAATACTTCATCATAATTGCTGTAACAATGGAAAACATTTTACACACTGCAAAAAATTGCAGTATCAGCTCAGAAATAATGCATACATGTATGTGATGAATTATTGGCGTTTGGAAATATGTAGGAGTGATGTGTGATTCCTGATTTTGCTGAAATATCTCCAACTAGCATAGCAACAGTCTCTGGTAATGACAGGTATTTTATTGAGAAAACCAGCTGCTATTTGTTACCTGTTGTAAGTTTCACATGTGTTTTGTATCACCGGCGTTTATAGCAAACATTGTGAAAATGACACTAGCTTAACATGATATGTGATAAAAAACACTTCATTGAAATTCTGGCCAAGTATAAAAATGTTGGCTGTTTTACAGGTGTTGGCTCTTCTAATCTTTTTCACATCAGAAAAATGTGAAAAAGAGAGAATCATTCCGTAGTTCTTTCAGTGTGGTTGTTGATGTCATCATCATCATCATCATCATCATCATTATCATCATCTACACAAGAATCATTTCTGCACAAGAGAAATTTGATTCTGCGTGGAATTTCCTTAATTTAGCTATTGCAAATAAGGAGATTGATATTAATTCCAAGTTGATAACAGATGTATATTTTGCAAAACAATAAAGTGAATGCGACATACGTTTATGCAATGTCAAAACAGGGTACCCTTTGAAAAGAAATACCCCTTCTTACTTAGCTGAGGGAGCCACAATCCCACCAAATGTGCAAAGCCAGAGAAAACAAAGCTTGAAGTTTTTGGCGTAGTAATTGCCTATTTAGTTTCATTATCTCATCATTTTTATCACCATTGTCATTTGCATACGCGTATGTTGCATTTAATTGATTCTGTATCGTTTTATCAGGGATTTTCTTAATATACCTATTACAAATAATGAGATTGATATTAATTACGAGTTGATAACAGATATTTTGCAAAATGATACAGAACCAATTAAATGCAACATACATGTATGCAAATGTCAAAACAGGGTATCCTTTGAAAAGACATCCCCCTCTCACTTAGCCAAGGGAGCCATGATCCCACCAAGTGTGCAAAGCTGGAAAAAACAAAAGCTTGAAGTTTCTGGCATAGTAATTGCCTATTTAGGTTCATTATCCCATCATCATCATCATCATCATTGTCAGTTTCAGTACCCCATCATCATGTTTCAGTCATCACTGTCAATCACATAACAGATAGACCATTTACAAGTACCACATCATGGCTGTTTGATAACAACAATGGTGTTTAGCCTGTCAATATGCATACATGTCCAAATCTATGATATCTAGTTTTTTTCGCTTAATTTTCAGAGCGACAGTATATTCCTGTTAAATTGCAACTCTGGATGTCACTTTTCTATTCAATGTGTAAACAACTCACTGAAATCAGAACTGAAAATCTAGTATGAAAATTACAAAAAATAATCATTGACAACTATGTAAGCTTAACCCTTTGAGTGCCAAAGTCAATTTTTGTTGCCCTCAAAAAATATACCTCAGTCAATTTTTGTCAAATTTTTGCCAAAATGTTGGTAAGAAACTGTGGCCAATGAAATGCTGTGTTCATTTGGTCCAAAATTATCGAAAAATAATACAGAAAAATTCATAAAAATTGGTAAATTGTTGCACTAAAATTTTGGTGGGAAAAATACAGCACTCAGAGGGTTTAAAAAACCACACGCAAAAATCAGGAGAGATAAAACTTTCATCAAAAGAATAACTGTATCCATCTTTATTCAGGTCTTTAAAATATCTGCATCCTCTCTATTGTGTGTGTGTGTGCAGGCTGAATTAAAAAAAAATAAAAAGCTTGAACATATTTTGATGGTCAGGTTAGTTGTAACTGTATTGAATGCTTTGACTGATAAAAAAAAATGTCCTCCACAATATGTCTTTGTACCGTTCTAGTCGCAAATTAGAGTTTTTAGAAATTTTTTATAGAAAAGAAAAACACAGCAATATCCTGAACATCAGGGATTCAAATTGTATTGGTTGAGTTTATCGTTGGAAATTACCCACCAGTGTTATGGTTTTAAAATCACAAGAGGCAGCCATTTAAATGTTCACTTTTGATAGTTTCCTTTCAGTCCATAAATATTTAGTGGTTTCATTGCTGCCATAACTGTTTCTGCTTGAGTGAGTTCTCATCTCGCGACTATAAATGAAGGGTTTTCAGCAAGTGATTATCCCACATAGAAGCCACTTCGCTGATTTTTGCACACGCTTTATCTAAAAATACACCAGTCTGTTGAAATCACTGCTAAAAACAAGAATCTGGAGCATACCAGGTCAGACTGCAGTGAGTGTGTGAACTGTAAAATATTATGCCACTGTAAAACATCAAGATCCCCTATAAATATGCAAAAGCTGTTGGTGGTGTCAAAATTCATTCAGATTTCAGAAGCCATGCGACATAAACAGACATGTACATCCCAGGTGTTTAATGTAATTAGCATTAATTTGCATAAATTGGCAGTGATTTGTAATGTGTTACATTGTTTTAGCAGGAATTTTATTATTCATGATTTTGAAGAGTATAAAAGCAATAGCTTGCCTTATTAAAATCATTTCTTGAAAATTAAATATTAATTTGTCATGAAGACCAAACAGCTGCATCATCAGATTGACTCTCCTGTTTGGATATTGTATCATTATTTTTTGACATAATCAAATTGTAATGGTTACTCCCATCAATAAACAGATTCAAATCATTAGGGAACCATATGCATTTCAACTTTAAACATCAACTTTTTCATCCCCCCAATTCCCAGTAAACAGGTCTGTAATCACTAGTAACAACACTTGGTTTGGACCAAACCATTTCGATGAAGAGGTTCACAATGCAAAAGTGAATTTTAATTGGTGAAATTATCAACCAACACTTTGATAATCATCAAACTACAATTTCTCCAACTTAAAATAATGGAGGGTTTGCGACAAAGTCATGTAAATTACAGTATGAAGTTTTCAGAACAAATTTATATCTTGTGAGTCTCATTGTTAAACCTTTTCCTGCCAAGTCGGTGAAAATCCGCTTGAAATTCGGTGTAGCTAGAATCTGAGCAGCCACGGCCGTTATCCTGCCAAGGCGGTGGAAATCGGGCTACTTTTTGGTACCCCCTTTCCTGCCTAGTCGACGGAACTACGTGTAGCAAACCCTTGCTCGCGCTAGGGGTCGTTCGAGGACAGGTTTTGGGCGAGGAACGGCGTTTGCTCTCGAAATGGGTTCACAGAGAGTCCAACGACAGGGAAGGTGCGGAAGCTACCCAGCCAGTCCCCCACCCCGGTGGGGGACTGGTTTTTTTGGGGGACGAGTAGCGTACTTGGCAGGTTAGCACGTTGACGTATTCTAGCGGAGTTTGGGGTAACTTGGCTCTGAGGCACTACATAGATTGCGGCCGAAATTGACCGTCTCGGCAACGCTAATCTGTAAGGCAACCGCCTAAGACCGCCTCAGCTGGCGGTGCAATTTTTTGCCAATGGTGCGAGACGAAAATCACGGACTTGGTCCTGATTGACGGGAAGTGCGGACGGATTTGACGGACTCGGCTTTCTGTAAGGCAACCGCCTAAGACCGCCTCAGCTGGCGGTGCAATTTTTTGCCAATGGTGCGAGACGAAAATCACGGACTTGGTCCTGATTGACGGGAAGTGCGGACGGATTTGACGGACTCGGCTTGATTAGTCCCTGACATGGAACTGATCCGAACGGACTTGAGCGACATTTGTGAAGGGTAACCACCGCTTTAACCGACTTGTTACCTTCTCGAAAAGACTACCCACTCAGATGTCGGACGTTGTCGGCTGCACTTGGCTCTAGACGTTCAAGCCGTGCAACGAAACACACCGCCTCAGCCTTGCCATTCAGGAACATGGCCTCAAAATTTGATACCATTGTTCACCGACTTGGCGGCTGCGGTTAGGTGCGTGAACCGTTGTTCACCGACTTGTTACGCCTATGTTGTCCCTGTGAAGTTTGGCTAACGGCCGAGTCTAACGGGAGTTGGCAGACCTGTGTTTGGTTTATACCGTAGTATGACCGACTCAGGTAGAGGTACCTGTCGGTATATTCCGAGTTTTACGCACTCGGGCGTCAATGACGGGTCGTCATCACCGCTGATGACGTAGACGTGCTGGCCACGTTATTTGAAGGAGCCATGTTTGCCCAACGGACGAGGCCGAGACAGCCGTTGACAATTTTGGCATCCTTCATCTTTGACCGCCTTAGTTGGGTAAGCTGCTCGGCAGGCGACGGTTATGACCTAAACAAGCCGCTGAAGCACTGTTCGTTGCCGTACAAGAACGAGACGGCCAGTCCATTACTGCTTAATGGGCGATCTGTCGGGTTGGCTTGTCACCGACTTGGATGACAATACGCCCTGCGCAGGCGTACTTAGAAGGGACATGAGGTTAAAGATACGGGTTTCCCACCCGTACTAAACATGGGCTCGGGCCAACGTCCTTGGGTGGCAGGTGCGCATGCCACGTACCCAGCTGGACGGAATGTCAAGTTGAGATGCTAATGACATTGACTATGTTATGCTAAGTGCTCGAGGGATTTGCATCGCAAATGAGTATTATTAGCATATCAAATGGTGCGGACAGGCAATTTACATGACGGGTAGGAATGTCAGCGCCGGTTGGTGGACTGATTGCCGTAGGTCCATTATAATAACAGGTGGATGCATATATTAACACCCCTGCGTCCAATCATGTCCAGGGCTTTGTTTCCCTGTGGCTTTAAAAGGGAGGGACCTGCTAGTCTGTCGACACTGTTCCAGACATGAGCTTGACGGACCGCAAAAGTTTTCTGAAGGCGAGCAGACGACTGAAGCTCAAAGATGCAGAGTCTCCGGGCGGTAGTGGTAGCGATCGTTGTGATGTCCCTAGTAAACGTTCTAAGAAGTCGGGCAAGAAACGCTCCCGTAAGGCGAAGCTATCTCCGGCTGAAAAACCCAGTGGTAAGCGTAAACGTAAGAGCGATCGTTCTGCGATGAGGATGATGACGGGTCACCGGTCGCCAGTGGTTCTCACCCGGCTGCTCCGGGAGAGACTACTTCACCTGCAGAGACTACATCTGCTCTTGTGGGAGATACTTCACCTGCACAGACTACGTCTGCTGCTGCTAGTGAGACAGTGAGTAACGAGACGGCTGATGCCATTGGTTCTCCCCCGGCTGCTCCGGGAGAGACACCACCTGTTGCTACTATGAGCCCTCATCCTGCGTCAGGAGAGGTTCCTGTGCCCAGTGCGAAAGAGCTTGAGTCCTCGTCATCAGCAGAGGCTGCCCAGCCCGCTCCTGCCATAGTTTCGTGTGCTGCGATGTCCCCGCCGAAAAAGATAGTGCGGAGGGTTCGTTATCAGGATAGCCCACCTGATTTTGAGCCAGATATGATCCTTGATGCCGCTACGGGCGAGTTCAGGCCCAGACGCCCAGACGACGGTGATATCACCGCTGAGTCCGACTTGGAGGTTGACGAGGATGCGGCAGAGGACGATGACTTTTATGACAGGCAGTATGTAGGTGAGGCAAGCTCTGACGACGATGATGACGTTGCTGCTGTGTTGGCGGAGGACGACACCCCTCCTGTCTGGCGTATGTCGGAGACTACCGATGCTAATATATTTGAGGAGACCGATTTTGACCATGAGAGAGGACCGACTTTCACCTTGCCCAGCCACTCCTGTGAGCTCGATTACTTTTTTAAGTTTATTCCAGCTACACTGATCAGATTGGCCAAGGACGAGACTAATAAATACGCCAAATTCCACCAGCGACATATCGCTAGGAAAATAGATAAATACTGGCGTAACGCTGACTACCGAGAGGTGCAGGCGTTCATTGGCGTCTTAGTCTGTATGGGTGTCGACCGTAAATCATCAGTGGAGGATAATTGGTCTAGCGATCCCTTTCTGAGAACCAGGGTATTTCTACTGTGATTACCCGCAGTCGCTTTCAGCAGCTTATGCGATACTTTCATCTGGCAGACCCAGAGAACGATCCACGTCGTGATCCTGATGAGGCACGCCGCCGACGTCGGTGTCAGGAGGATCCCCTGTATAAAATCAATCCATGGATGGAGCCCATAGTTGACCGGTGCGTAAATAATTATAAGATGGGTAGAGAGATCTCCATCGACGAGGGCATGGTGCGATTTAAGGGCCGTTCTAAATTTAAGCAGAGATTACCGCATAAGCCTGATCGAGACGGTTTCAAGATATGGCAGCTGTGCGACTCCACCACTGCATACATCGCTAACTTTGCACCGTACCTAGGTGTGAAATTTCGGGATCGGACTGATGGGAGACGGCAGGAGCGAGGTGTGGTGAAAAGAATTACGATGGAGCTGGTCCAGCCATTCTGTGGATATAATCACAGCCTATTCTGTGATAGCCTGTTTAGCACGGTCGTTACTGCTAGAGAGCTGATGGAGACCGGGATCTACATGGTCGGGAGTTTTAACCGCCGTAATCGTCGCACCATGCCCCCTCAATTAATTCCGCCGGGTAAGAGGAAGCGCCTTCTCTGTCTGTTGGGGATATGAAAGCCACGACCAGAACGGACTCTCGTCTTAACATCACTGCTTATCAGGATAGTAACGCTCAGGTGCTGATCTTGAATACGGTCTATCCACCCTTGGAGTGCGTGCCAGTGGGGGAGGGAGACGAGCGGCGACAAGTGCCTCTGTCGCTGTATAATTATCGCCGGTACATGGGAGGCGTCGACCGAGCCAACCAGAAGCGCAAGTACTTTCACACTGGGCGCAAGAACCACAGATGGTGGACATATCTGGCATGTTACCTGATTGATGTTGCCCTGGTAAATGCATATATATGCTTCAAGCATGTACACCCTGATAGTAAGCTGACCCATAAGATGTTTCATCTGCGTGTCGGGAAACAACTCATTGGCGGTTATTGTGGGCGATCGCAGCCCAGTGTGAGAGAGGTCGAGGCCACTGTTTCTCTTGCCTCGTACATCAATCCACAAAATCAGCCGATGCACGTTGTCAGCCGTTTGGAGGGGCGGCAGAAATGCTGTAAAGTATGCAGCAGAGAGGGTAAGACCACTGCGAGCGGACGACTGTCTGAGACGTCCAAAGGATGTAGTCTGTGCGGGGTTCATCTTCACGAGGGCGAGTGTTTTGCGGCTTTTCATCATCGCATGATGCTACGAGGTAAGAGGAGCATTGGCGTGCAGACCTCTACTCACACAGCCCCGACGACACCCATCAGCAAGAGAACCCGATGTAAATAACGGACAGGGGACAGCTTCGCCTAACAGTGGCTTGACTGTATTCTGAACACGGACCATGATCACATTTTGAGCACGGTTGTGCCGTTTGTTTGTGCTTTACGATCCCGCTGATTGTAATTGAAACACGGATTATTTTGTACAATCCCCCGATTGTAATCTTTGTAACACGGACCATGCACTCGGACGTCGAGACAGACTCTGAGATTTATTATTCGGCATAATGTAAATTATTCCCGAATAAAATACTATCTATGGATCGCATATTTTCGTTTGTTTTGTTTAGACGGATTATTTTGTACAATTCCCCCTATTATAATTTTTGAAACACGGATCTGCCACCCCGATTGTAATTTTTTGAAACACGGACCATGCACTCGGACGTCGAGACAGACTCCGAGATTTATTGTTCGGCATAATGTAAATTATTCCCGAATAAAATACTATCTATGATCGCATATTTTCGTTTGTTTTGTTTTTACCCCCACTTTCGTTTTTGGCAGATCCGTAAGGACGCTATAGTAATGGATGAACGTGCGTTGTATCACGTGGGAGGGGCACAGCCCAACGGAGGCTGTGCTCGTGCGACGTAGACGTTGTACCAACCATCTGTCGTTGGGGTTAGTGCATAGAGCAGTTGCACTGTCCAGAGCTAAGGTGGTACAAACTGCACCTTAGTAACAACTGCACAACTAACCTGTTAGGAAACGGTAACACTAACGAGCTAAGTGTTCACTGAACTGGCCAAACTACGTACACGCCTTCCTTCAATGGCGGAACTATGTCGTTGACACTACGTCAAAGCAGACTGCACTGTGCGACTCTTCCAAGTCGTTCAAAGTACGTGGCCAAGTGACACAACCCAGGGGAAACAGGACAGGTTTGAGGGTGCTGCCGCACCCATAGCACTAACCCCTGGGTCTTCTACTAACCCACGAGAGAGGTGACGTTTCCCCGGTGTGGCCGTGCGTGCCGGCGAACGAGCTTTACTTCCGCGAAAGTAAGCTAGAAAAGGGCATAAAAGTGCACGTCCCCCGGGGCAAACAACGCCCGTGACCTCGTCATTTTCTGGACACAACCTCATCAGCGGTTGCCCCTCTATACGGGCATGCAAAAATTTTTGAAGTCTAACACGTATATGGTCGGTAATCGTACCCCGAAAATGCGGTATTTTCCCGCCAAATGCCTGGCAGGAAAGCGTGCAGGAGAGCCTATCTTCTGTAGACACGGAAAAGGGGGCCGGTTTTGACCGACTTGGCAGGATAACGGACAGGGGCGCTCGCAGGAAAAGGGTTAAACCGTCGGTCAGTGTGCTTCTTTAGTTTGTTTCCTTTTTTGTTTCTCATTGTATGATTCAACAGAGTTTTATCCACAACCAGGTAGATCCATCAATTTATTGGAGTTCAATCATGTAACCGTGAAAATGAGCTGACTTTCTCTGACACTATTGTTTGAGTTCACTCATCTATCACAGAATGAGTACAATGCTGTCCGTCACATCGGATAGTGATGTACCATACGTGTGACATTTTCTACTGTCAAAGATGGGGAAATAGTGAATCAGACTGGGTCACTGTACTTTTGTCGCCAGCAGGCTGTTAGTGTTTGAATCTGCAAGCACTGTGAAGGTCAGCGGTACACTTGGAAAATTTGCAGTACTGCTAGCTTTCTCACTTTCCTTTAAGTCACTCTTGAATAAATCTGGGAGAACAGTGAAGCTAGATCACGTACAGTAGCTGCATGAATAGTAGTGAAGTCATCAGGACTACTACCATAAAATGCCAAATTGAAGCTTCTCGCCATCCTCTGAGGATAATAAAATTATTCTGAAAACTGCATGCCAGAGGACATGCTGCTAAATTCCTCTACAAACTGGGTAAGGTTGGAGGTGACAGCCAGGCTAGATAGCAGCGTACAAGACCACTAGGCTTGATTGAAAGACTACTAAGTCAGGCTAGAGACTACAGTACCACTAAATTTGAATCATGTAGTGTACCTGTACTGTACATTTAAGACTAGCAGAAACAGGATTTCATCACAATTTTATATGTACACCATACAATACTGATATAGTAGTTTAAAGGACTACCGAGCTGGGTCCCTGTTTTCCTGAAAGTATACAGGGCTATGCTTCAGGACTACTACATCAGTGTTTTTGCTAAGGTTTGGGAATATCGGTAAATGATTTGGGAACCCCGGTAACATTGCTGCTGTCCCCTAATCTGATTGCATTGATATACCAAGGGGAACCCCGGTAAAATGACTGGGGAACCCCGGTAACATTTACCGGGGTACCGGCCTTAACAAAAACACTCTACATGTAGGCTGGGTTGGGATTAAATTGCCATATTCCAGAGGTCATTGATGGCAACCTTGTAGAATTTTAAGAGATGCTTATTGGAAAGCTTTGTGCCATGATAATTATGACTTTGCCAAAGGTACCGTTTTTGTGATCGCCACGGCGGTGTCATTTATTTGCCACAAATCAGAGAAAACTGCCTTACTAAGTGCCCTGAAGTAGTTTGACACTGGTAATATCATTGGCGGTGGTTGTAATAACCTTTTATCTCTTGTTGAAGTACATGTATCTTGCCCCATTAAAAGAACAGGACATTTTGCAGTTGTCAATTGATAACGTATTTATCACCTGATGAAAATTTTCTGACATAGCTACATGTACATGTATCCTTTTGGCCCTGAAAATAACCTTATACACAAACCAAATCCAACCCCCCCCCCCCCCCCCCCCCCCATCAGCCTGAACTGCACATAAAATTATCAAATTTAAGGACTTTTACTTTGTGTTTTTGGACAGATATATGATAGCTTGGATTGTAACAGTCTACACACTGGTATCACTCCACTGATCACAATTTTTGTGTTACTGTTGAAAATTGAGCATTGCATTTCCAACATTTTGCAGCCGACAGAAACATGGACAAGTTTTCACAGCTTTGTTCCTATGGTTGAATCCCTTGACCATGTTGCTACTCATCATAGCATAGGTAGTATCTGAGTTGTACAATGTTCCTCTAGCAATCAGATCAGCATAATCAGGGCTCTCCACAAGTGGATTTTGAGGGCTGACAACCGTACAGTCTTTCAAGCAATCTACTCATATGTCAATAATCATTCACATTAAACATTTCCATATCAAAGAATATGCAAATTATGCAATGTTATGTAAATTGGTCACCCTTTGATTTTATACGCTGCAGAGTTCACTGTTAATTACCATAAGTCTAGCCGAAAATTTTAGACAAGTATTCATTTTTGCACGTTGATGGCAGAACAGTGATGCCACAAGGAATAAACTCTAATTTCATGATTTTCACCTTTGATATTTTTTGTCATTTCAGTATGGATGGAGCTGACCTGTGTTTTGAAATCGTGAAAAGAGCAAATGCTGGATTCGTGTACAGTGAGGCTGTAGCAAGGTAAGTTTGCTAACTTGGAGCAAATCACTGCCAACTAAAAGGGGCAGAGTCATCGTACGTTTTTTTAACTTTCACATGTAAAAGTTGCTACGTCCCAGCAGAATACAGCCACCGTAGCCGCTAATTAAAAAGAGCTCTGTTGTCATGGTAATAAAAGTAGCAAACACAAATATGTTTTCTTCTGTCGTCATGGTTTTCAAGATGCTGATAATTAGATGCTGATAATTGACTTCAGCAACTGCATCTTCTGACCCATGAACCTGAAGTATTATTGGACAGGTAGCTGAGGGCAGTTTTAATGGTGAGGTGTTGACCAGCAAACATAGGGATAAATGTCAACATTTTTGAAATGAAACTTCAGAACAACACCCATCCTTTCGGGTTTCTAGCTTACAGTACTTGTATCATGACAAGGGATGTGTTGGAGAAAAGTAAAAACTAGCAGAGTCATAGAATATTGAAAGTGGAAATAGATGTTTTCAATGAAGGCATGTATAAGAAATAGGGGTAAAGGGTTGAAAAGTTCTGGGTTTGTGCCAAGCCGTCTTACAATTCAAAATTGTCCTAAGGGGTATTGTTGTATTTAATTACTAGTAAAAAAAGGCACCCCTGGACAAGAAGACGGCCATCACAAGGAAGATGTACCTTCTGTTCTTTGTGTGTGTCTGAAATAGAAGTGAATTTCATCAATTAGCCTGGGATCTGTATTAAAAATGTAGTGAGGTCATGAAAGGTAGATTTTCCAGTCAGTTAAAGAAGATTAGCAAATGCTCTGAAATGAACTTAGGAGATGGCGAATGGAAAAACGAGAATGACAACGCTTATTTAAATGGCTCGGCTAATCTTATTAGTCGTCTCTGTGGTATAGAATCGTAATTGAGTATGCGAATTGCCACTGTTTGTAAATTCCAACATTTTTCCTTGGCTTGTGGGCTATTGGGAGTGTATGTATAGTGCCTTCGATCTGGTTTGAAAGAGAAGCACTATATTCATATAAATGATCTTAGTGTTGGTGCTGCTTTGTCAGGTGAGTCCGCAGGGAGTGTTGTATGAAAGACTAGTTATAATACATGTCTTTAAGTTTCATGAAAGCTAAAGAAAGGCATGCATTTTCAGCTAAAGAGAAAATGCAAAGGGCAAAAAGACGGACAATAAAGCTAGATAAATCTGATTTTTATTGCAGAACATGCAGAAACATAGTATCTCCTATCAGGTAGTACCCTGTCAGGTAGCTCACTAACACTCATTGAAAGGTTTAAAAAGTTATCAGTTTTTGAAAACCATATCAGTGTTTTCCTTTATAAAGTTGAATAGATATAGTTATCGTAGAATTTATTGATTTGTGACAGTGGTTGGTAACAGATCATTTAAATGGTAAAATGACCGGATTTTAGTGAGTTGCTGTGATGGCTTGAAGAAACATAAATGTGAACTGATAATCCAGTAACAAAGCTGTCATTTAAGAGACATAGCTCACAAATTTTATTGAAATGTGACTCATGCAGTACGTAATTATCTCAGTTTTATTTTTAGCTCTGATAGAATTGATGGTTTGAGGAAAACTAGTAGTTGTAGAAGCCTCAGTACTAGTGGTACTGATTTCAACAGCTTGTGTCGTTGAAGCATTTTCAGCAGTTGCAGTGATGTTAGCATAATTCCATCTAGGACACTAAGTTTCAAAAGTTACAGTAGTACAAAAAAAATCAGCATAACACTTTGTTCCTGTAGCACTTCTAGCAGGTACTTCCAATAACTCTGGTAGTTTCAGTGGCACTGGTGGTTCCGGCAGGGCTAGTAGTTTCAGCTGTGGTAATTTTAGCAGTACCTGTGGTAGCTGCACCTGTGCTAATAGTTTCATCATTACACACTGTTTGATTAAAAAGAGTAGTGGTAGCAGTACTAGTTGTCCCAGTAGAAGTAGTGCTTCTAGTGTTACCACTAGACAGAAGTAGTTGCAGTGGTCCTGTCACTAGTCATCTTGCTATGGTAAATGTCTCTGCATTATGTTTTTTCATGGGAAATTCATTTCTGGGAATCAGTTAAATCCAGAAATAAGTACATACATGTACGTAATGTTATATAGCATAGCTGAGTCATCAAAATAGAAAACTAAAATTTTATTTGAGATTCTGTGAATGTTACACTTCCTGATGTAGTATATCATTTATGTTACTTGTACTTTGTATGTGTAAATTTAGAGATGGGAAATGTAAACAGATACCAGTTGAACTGAGGTTCAAAAATCCATGCAGTCAGGTCATTTCCACTCAGTGTCTAGGGGACAAGGAATTGGATAAGTGTTCTGTACTGCCAGTGTTCCTATGTTGAATAGATTCATCATTCTGTCTGATTAATGAAGTCAACTGCAGTAATTGGACATTTTATATTTTGCGTGATGTGGTATGGCTACACACGTTACATATCCATATCATATATGTAAGGCACTCTACCTGTATCAAAGCCATGGAAGCACACCATGTCAACTTATTTGATGTAATTGATGCTCTGTTCAGTATCATCCGCATACCCTATTGACTTCATTCCTGCTCTTTTAGCCAGGGGCTATTATGCAGCATCTCAGAAGATTTGAACCAATTGATTGACCCAAATTCATTGTCTTTATTGAATTATTTCCGAACAGCCAATCACTTTTCAATAGCCCTAGTTTCAGACTCCTTAAGTTGCTGTAAAAAAATGACAATCTACCAATCAGATATAGCCTTCCAAGATACTGCTCATTACCAGGTATCAGTCATACAGTTTGGTAAAAATTAAGTAATTTCATTTCTACACTACAATGTTTTTGTCACAAAATGACACAGCTGGCCCTGAGGAATGTGAAAGCTTCATGTGTATTGAGAAGTTTACGCAGATGAACATCTTAGCTGAAGTAAACCTATTTCGACATAACTTTATATTATTTTGAATTTATGCAAAATCTCTCTGTTAATTCCAACGAGAAAATAGCAATGTTAGAAAAAGCCTAGTTTGTAATGGTATTTGTCGTGACACATATATTAAAACAATAACAAGTATCCATTGAATACACTGTTATTAAAGGCTCCTGGTTTGATATAATGTGTCTTGATTGTGTTATTAACCTAATTGCATCAAATGTGTCCAGGGATCAAATTTTTCCATCCTTGATAGGCAAAAACACATATGCCACAGAGATTGCTGCAAGGGGTTTTTATCATCAAATAATGTTTCATTGCTTATTTGCATATACCCTAGCGGGCAAAATGCATCTCTGTTTGATGATGAAAACACCAGGAGAGTAGAGACTTCATATTAAACAAACGGGATGGCTAAGTGTTTTTTTCTCTGTGATGTATTCCTTGACATTCTCACTGTGTTGTAATTTGGGATGATTAAGTAGGTTTAGTGAAAGTAATAAATCTAGACTTTTTGTGTCTATTTTGGCACACATGCTCTGCATTCTAGCTTTCGTTTACACTTTGTAGTGTCATCGTTTCATCGCATTTCTCATTGAAGAAAATCTTAACCCTTTGAGTTCTGCAATTTTTCCCACAAAAATTTACAAACATTTTACCAATTGATATCAATTTGTTTATGTTTGTTTTGCTTATTTTGTAGCTAATGGACATCACATTTGATTAACTAGTTTTTTTCAAAATTTAGGCAAAAATCAGGAAAAATTTTACTGGGTATATTTTGTAAAGGCAACAAAAATTGACTTTGGTTCTAAAGTCAAAGGGTTAAAGACAAAATTGACAAATGACATAAAGATTTGCAAAACTGTTTTTGGAAATGGTACTGTAATTATTTTCTGTAACTGCTGTCATCAAAAGTGCATAGAGCGATATTCTGGTCCATTACACTCCGGCAGTTTTTCCATTGAATCCAGTGAAGAATCTCCTTATGCAGGTAACATTGTGATTATCCATGTACCGCTGTACATTCTGAGGAAAATTTCCTTCACAAATAATGGAGGTGTGCATCCTTAAATGTGATTCATGAATATTTTATCCGTATTTTGTACTTCAGTGTTATTTAATTAGCTGTGCAAGATTCGTTCACGTTGCGGCGTCACTCAAATCAAATCAGAGTAGAACGGCCCCTTGAGGAAAAATGCCATCCATTTCAACAGAAACTTGGGCAGTTTGATACACCTGTTAGGTATGTTACGCTGGCAAGACGGACAGATAAGACATGTTTTGTATTTCTCGTCGCTCATTCTAAATTGTTAATATGAGTACTTTAAGAGATACTGCCTGGGTAAGAACTTTTCAGGAAACCTATTAGATGGTTCAGCAACCTTGGTGTAATGAAGCAGCTGATGCCAGTACTTCTAAAATACTCATCTCGGTTAAAAACCATGGCGATGACAATCGTATGCGCAGACACGTAGGTGCCGGAGCCTTAAGTGTTAACCTTTGTCTCAGCGGACAAACATCATAAAGAGACGACAGTGTGATAAACGCCTGCTTCAGGCTTCGAAACCTCCGAGCAGAAAGCCACGTTTCCACCTCAAACCACAGGAAGGAAGCCCTTTTCACTTTATTTAACCAATGCAAGCCAAATTGGTTTTGTGTCTGATGTACAGGTGTTGATGCCTGGCTGGGATCGCGATCCATTACATTGTAGTGCATATCTCCAGGAAACATATTTTGTTTTGCAAAGTAACCATTTATAAATAAATGTATTATTTTTTCTCAACTCTAAGAAAAGATTTTAAAATTGTCGTTGGCCGAGTGTTATCAACATTCACAACTGCATTTTTTGTTGTATTCTTAGTAGATAGATGACAGAATTGTGCTACAAAAACGACTGAGTGGGCTGGTTTATTCAATAACACCGTACTGCTGCAAAAAATATCTAGCAAAGTATTATCAACAATTACATGTATCTTTAATAATTGAGATAAAATTATCACGTTTCATTTTATTAGCACATCTGCCTCCGCAAACTTGCTCGTAAATGTCACAAACACTTCAACTTTTGTAACATTGTTAATCCTCTTAGAAATGTCAAATGTCGAATCTTTGATGTTCCTGGCTCAGTGCTTCTCTTACATACATAAACCTTTTCACCCCAATTCCCTGTAAACAGATCCACAATCACCATTGATAACAATGGGTTTGGGTCAAACCATGATGGTGAAGAGGTGAAATCATAGGGTCTATGGCTAAATTTATCCTATCAAAATTTGTAAGGTTCTTGATTTGGCAAAGATGCTGTTTATTGATGGACCGTGTGTGGGATGTACATGTATTGTTGAAATGAAAAATCTAATAGTTTGTTGATAGACAGTGTGAACCAAGGATATACATGTTGTTGTTGAAACCGAAAAATTTAGCAGATGGTAGTGTGTCATGGGTATCAGATAATATGTACTTGAGATTGCTGAATGTGCCGTCCTTGTACCAGCAAAATATTTTATACTGACAGTTTGATGTGTTGAGTTGGAAATCGAATTTTGTTAAATAGAAATAAAGGAAATCTCTGTTTCTGTGTAGTATAATGCTCTTTGATGAAATGAAAAATCATGATTATAAAAAATGTGTTACTAGTTTAGAGCCGTGTTTGAAATACTAACACTGTGTTGTAAGGGCATGTCTAAATACTTGTATAATACATTTCAAATTTGGAGGATAAATTTGCCAGAAAATTATAACATTATATAAAACAAAACTTGACATTTCAATTTATTTGATACATGGTCATCTTTTACCAATGAAAATTCAAATACTCTACCACATTCTGACCCTCCCAAGATGTAATGGTCCAACCCTATCCTACCCTGCAATCTAATGGTCCACCCCTATCCCTCCCCAGATTGAATGGTCAATCCCTGTATCTCTCTCCAACATCGTATGGTTCATCCCTATCCCTCCCCAGATCTAGTTGTCCATCCCTGTCCCTCCCCAGATTGAATGGTCAGTCCCTGTCTCCCCTCACAGCTGAGTAATGGTTCATCCCTATCCCTCCCCCAGATCTAATGGTCCATCCCTATCTAATAGTCCATCCACAGGGATTGTACTGTATGTCTGTGGTAGCTGTTTTTCATAGAGGCAGTGAGTTTATTGAATACAAAGAAGGATAGCTATTATCTCTCACTGATAAGCTTCTTGATGAGTCTGATAAGATTTTTGAAATTTTAATAACAGGTGAGGATGTTCTGGATTCTCTCACAGAAAAGATATTCCCATGTCACCAGAAAAAAATATGTGACCATACTCTATCATCATTGTTTGAGATAGTGATCAATGCGCAATTATACCACATGAAAACAATGTGCTGTTGAAAAATGTACTATGGGATATGTTGAAGTTAGGATAATTAAAATGTACAAATGTGGAAATATTGTCATTTCAAAAAGAACTATGAAGTGTTAGTGTAGTTTTCATTCCCAGTGAGATTGGTTTTTGGAAACCGAAATTGCAGGTTTTGTGGAATCAATCATGTGTTTGATATGCTTCGCGTAATACTGCTTTCTGATTGGTGGAAAACATTGATACAAAGACAGTCACTCATCAATCTAGGTCACGCACCACATGTAACCAATTCAAACTGTCATCGCACTGGAGAAGATGATTACCCATTTGTCTCATGTTTTTTTGTAATAATTGCTTGATTTTGTCATGCTTTTCGGTTACTGAAGTATCAATTATTACGTTGTATGTAGGTGGGTGATATTTCAATGATGTATGCGATATCAGTTTGTCTTTGTTCGACTGTTTGTTCTTTCTGAATGTTTGAATGCCCTTCAAAGAAGTTCATTTGATCAGAATTTTTGAATAGTTTCATCCATCAAGACGGGGACAATAAAAAGGGGTAAAATAGGGCAGTGAAGCATTCAAACACCAGGCGTATCAAAATATGCCCTAATCGCATACGCAAACTAGCAAGTTACACTGCTGTGTATAAACATCACATCTGTTTTTACTGTCATAAATTCCTAGCATACTCTGAACACATTCAAGTTTTTTTCCCATTTTAGGTTTTATATACTCCAATTCAGCTATGTTTTGTAGGCCTCATGTTTTTACAACGTACAATACATTTTTTGTGACTTGGTGTTTAGCGATAGCATTCATTTTATTGCTCACGAATTATCAGAGAAATTCAAAAATACAAGATGGGATGAAATGTAATTAAAATTTTTTTGTTCTGAAAACAAAACACCATATTTTATCGCCTTTACTAAATTTTTATGTATATGCCAATAGTCTGAAGTCAAAATACCAACATATGTAGTCTGAAGTCAAATAAGAACTTATGCAGTAGTCTGAAGTAAAAACACCATTACAAACATAACCTACATAGTACGGGTCAATACAGTGTCAAATTTGTAACATTTGGAGCCGCTTAACAAGAAGTTACTCTGTGACACTGTATATATATGTATGTAGTTTACCACTGCTGTTAGTTGTGGGACTGATTCCGATATTCAGTATGGTTTACTGAGTCAAACAAAATATAAATTCTGCTACAATATTCAATAAACTCATTTCACGTCTTTGTGTTGTAAAGGTTGCAGTGGGTGTAATGTTTTCACTTTGCACGGCAGGTAACTGTTCACATTGCTGGATATACCATACAGGGATAGAAATACTTTTTACCTCCCATTTGCCATACATATATGGCAATTGGGAGGTTATATGGTTGAAAAAAGTCTGTATGTGAGATGTCTGTCTGTATGTATGTATGTATGTATGTATGTATGTATGGATGTCTGTCCGTCCAACGCAAAAACTCAAAAACTGCTGCACGTATTGAGCTGATTTTTGGTGTAGTGATGCCATATATGATGTAGATGTGCCGTTGTTAAAATGAACTTTTTAGTCCCATAGATATGCTAATGAGGTAGAAAAAAAAGCGAAAATGGTCAAAAATCAATAACTCAGGAACTACTCATCTGATCATTGTCATATTTGGGTTTTAGGTACCTTGGGTCCAACTCATTTAAACATATAGATTTGATGTCAATGTTTGATGCTTTCTATTTTTAATGAATTTTTTTTCTTTTTTTGCCATTTTAGTAAAAAATCTTTTCCTCTTAAACCAATGGTTGGATTGCTTTAAAATTTGGCATGCAGGTACCTTGTGAAAACTCAAAATAGAATTCATCAAAATTATAACACAACTTGCAAATTTGTATTTTTGGGCAATTTTTGCCATTTTTGTTTAAAAAAATCTTCTTTGAAACTGTGTATGCCATTACTTTCTAATTGGGTGTGCAGGTTCCTAGGAGTGACCTGAAGATGACTTTCTGAACTCAAGCTGAAATTTGCAAATTTTGTGGTACTTTTTGTCATGCTTTCAAATTTGGTACATAGGTGAAATGTAGTAGGTCATTCATTCAAAGTCAAGTACTGCCTGTGTGAATGAGCAGATTATGATTGTGCTGTTCCAGGCTGAGGTGCTATTTATAGGAATGATGCAATGTTAGACGGTAATTGATGTTTACTGAATTTGACTACATTGTAAGTAACTCTTGTACTGTATAAATCCTATCAATTTACCCAGAAAAAATAATTAATATGATTTTAAATAATTGAATTAGTGAGGATATCAACAAAGCCAAAATAATTTTAGTGTAGAATTATTAGAAAGTTCAACTTTTTTGACAGTTCATGGTGAAATGCTTACCATCTTGGAGGATTAAAACATGTAAAGGCAACTTTCCTGAATCCCAACTTTGACATATTCTGAACCGTCATATATTGTGCTCTGTATGTTATCTAAAAGAAATTGCTCATAATAGTTTGTCATGATAGGTTGGTCACATAAATAGAGATAGAGAAAGTTCCAATTTCCATTTATGGTTGACTTGGTAAGGATAAAATAAAATTACTTTTTGAGGAAAAAATAGAGTGATCAATTAAAGAGTGGTCAAAGTGATAGGGTTTTTATGGTAAAGCTGGACTGTAAGATTCCTTATGTGCTATTTATAGCAATTATGCAATCTGTGTAAACAGTGCAATGAAAGTGTTACATGATTCCTTATAATGCTTTTGATGACCTTGAACTTCTTAAGTTGCAAACATTTGTCTCTTCTGTGTGCTTTCTCTGAGTACCTACAGGCTCAACTTATTCAACAGAACTTACTTGCAATGTTAATTTGAAAGTTAAAATGTGCTTGGTTTATAATAGGATGAAAATACTGATAAAGATAACCAGCTGAAGATTCTTTATAACCTGACAGATATGCTGTTTTTTATGACGTAAATGTTGATAAGCAAATCTTGTTTACTTTAATTAGAATGTAATTAACTCTTTATATTATTATAAGCAGTAGTATCAAGTTGATCAAGCTAATATTGACAAGTTGGTCGGCTGTTGGAGGTTAAAAGCTGTAAAAATAAATGTATGCATGTATGCATGTCTATCTGTTTGTCTGTCTGTCTGTCTGTCCATAGACCCGCATTTTTTGGAGGGTCTATGGTCTGTCTGTATGTATGTATGTATGTATGTATGTATGTATGTATGTATGTTAGTTATTATGTGCGGATGTATGTCTGTCAACATTAAAAACTCCTAAATTGCAGCACCTACCATCTTAGTATTTGATGGACAGGTGCATCGAGGGGTGGAGATGTGAATTTGTTGAAAGAAACGAAGGGGAAGGGGAAAAAAGGAAAAATCCTGCAAAATGCTAAAACTTTGTAGCCACTGGCCAGATTTGGTTGAAACTTGGTATGCAGGCTCTTTATAGTGACTTAAGGTACATTTCTTCAAATTGTGGTGAAATTTTGAAAGTTGTATTTTTTGGGCGATTTTCCCGTTTTTTGTCAAAAAATCTTTTCTGAAAGCACTCATCCCATTGCCTTGAAAACTTGTATGTATGATCCTAGGGTTGACCTTTGTCAGATTTGTTCAAATTGTGGTGAAATTTTCATATTTGTGTTTTTGGGGCAATTTTTCCCATTTTTTGTCAAAAAATCATTTTCTCCCAAAGTATTAGTTGGATTGCTGTAAAACATGATAGTCTTGATCCTAGGGTTGTTTTCTGTCAGACGTGTAAAAGTCATTATGAGATGGAGCATTTCACATTGCTGGGGTATAAGATTAATTTGGACTTGCAATGGAATTTTCTTAGTCAACCTGTAAGAATGCAATGTCATGTGTGTACTAGTAGTTAGTATCGCTGCAAAATGGGAGGACAGTGTCATTGACACTATTTTTTATTTCTTGTGGCAAAAGTTTGCCACCGGATTTAAAATCAGGTGGCAATTATGAAAAATCTGGTGGCAGTTTGTGATCGGTATAATACAACATTTTGTCATTGCCACATACTTAGTCTAATTTATAAATTCTTGAAAATATGGTGAGTACACGTCACAAAAAATCAACACATACTGCAGGCCTCGAAATTTTTTTTCAAACTTACCAACCGTGGGACACGTGAATTTCATTTTTACTTGCCCGACAGGAAAAATTACTTGCCCTAAATTTCTAATAACTGTACTAGTAATTTGAACAGAAAGCAAGAGTTTGGCCATATGAAGTGAATTCAAAGAGGGAAAAAACAGATTCAAACATGAACTACATTCTTGTTAAAATGAAGGACTATTACCAAATCTGAAATGTCGCAGAAGAAATGTGAGAATACTTTACTTTTTCTGTAGATTTGGCCATCTAGAAAACATCTTTGAATTTGGAATTTTTCCACAACCTAATTCAAATTAAAATCTTTGCATAAGAGTAATAAGATTGTGTGATTTACAATGTGCATAGCTGGCTGCTGCTCTTTATTATCAAGCTGAGATCACTAACAACTGCTCTGCTAGTGTGTATCTGCCAATGCATACGCACATGTACATCTGCAAGCCTTTTTGTTTACATGTTTACTCACTGAGCACAGCCGTCTTTCAAAGTTTTATTTTGATAAATGTATTCGTCAAGAGAGCAGATTCAAGTTTCGTTTTCGTTACTCTTCAGTGCAGATTTGTTTTCTGTAAGTGAGAGCCGATCCCTAACAACCAAGGTCACGTAATTTGAAACTGTCTGCATCTCACGCACTACGTAGCTGCAATATGTGGCCTCCTTGGTTGACTGAGCCCGTTTCGACTACGATGTAAACTTGTACTTTTTCATCTGGGTGTTGATTTACGTTGAACAGTACGCATTGCCGAGATCCATGGCTTCAAATAAGTTTATATCCATTTACCAAGCACAGGGTGCAATTACACTATCGCGTGAAGCCGATAGACTGTCATACGACTCATGCTGCACTTGCACAAAGAGAATGGCAACCACTGTCAAGAGCATACCACTTTACGGCACACATACAAAACAGTGAGTTCACTCCATGTCGTCGGAGAGAACATGTCGCAAAACTGTATTTTTATGACTTTTTGTGTTTTACAACAACAAGAACGATTATATTGCGATGTCTGGCGGATTTTCAAGGGTTTTCAGAAAAAAACTTTTGAGAGTTGAAGGACTTACAATGATTGTAGGCATGTACAGACCTAATGAAATACGTTTTCAAGCTTGAATTGTCCAGAACTTAGTTAGTAATTCATGGTTAATTCAACCGCTGGTGCACTTGCCCATCGGACGGGAAGCATATTGATTTTACTTGCCCGAACGCAAAATTCACTAGCCACGGGCGTTTGGCGATAGGAATTTTTGAGCCCTGTACTGGCTAATGAATTGCAAGTATTTATTGTTATTTAATTCATGCAGGCTGCAGTTTGGCTTTGTTTTCAAAATGTTACAACATGCTTTTATCTTGTGTCGTATAACTGCATATGCGGCTATCACAGAGGGCAAGAACATGTCCAGTGTACAAAAGCTGCTGTCATCGATATGGAGATTAGCCAATCACAAGTTTGGATTCACGCTGTGTTTTCATTCATGCCAAAATGTCGCAATTAGTTTGGGGGTTTTTTTTGACTAATGAGTTTTTCCGCCGTCAGACAACGCGTGTTCCATCAGACTAGTGTTCCTTCATTCAAGCTGTAGGATCGATGACAAGATGACCCAAAATTTAGTGGCAGAAAAGTACCACCAGAAAAAAATTTTGGTGGCAGATTGACAGTTTTTGGTGGCAAATGCCACCATTGCCACCGATTATTTCGATCACTGCCATAATAGTTTTCAAGACACTGTCCAGTACTGTGAAATTCAGAGTTTGTCCTCGTTCAAAATGAAACATGTCGCCAAGGTTGATGTCATATCAAATAGCCTTCAGGTAGCAATTTTCATGGTGCTATACATTTGATGTGTATCAGTCCTTGACTGTGCTAATAACAAACAAGTCTTCTTGTTGATTTGTGGCAGCCAAGATATTGTGGAAGGGATTTAAGCTTTCATCCCAAATTCACTGTAAGCAGGTCCACAATCACCATTGATAACAATAGTTTTTTGGCCAAACCAATGTGAGGTTGAGTACAAGTTTGTATGGCATGTAATCCCCAAAATTCAATCAACTTTTCACTTGGTCTGGTCTACATTACAATTTTATAGTCAAGTCAGTTGTGCTGGTCTGCATGGTACAATGTGTCGGTTCAGGCAAAAGTAGCTGGCCTGGTAACCTGGCCTTTTTCTTGTAGATTTTCCACACACCAGATTTATTAAAGGAGTAATATTTCAATGTAATTTATTTTTTCATTTCAGTCATTATATGAGGCAGATACTGGAAGCGTTGAGTTACTGCCATGACAACGATATCATTCATAGAGATATGAAGGTGAGATAATCCCTGGAACCATTATCACAAAGAGACCAAGGACGACCTTGGCCATGACATCAAATATGACCCCATCGTTGACCTCAGTCATGTCCAATTTGATTTCATGGTTTCAAACCATATTTTCAAAAATTTAGTTATCCTAGCGATGAAATGTGTCAGTTTAAAAATACAATGTTTATATCCAATTGTTGTAGAACTTTCAACTTCTTTTTCTTCCGTGTTGCATATCGTTTTCACTTCCACTTGCCCTATGGAAAAACCATGGGAATTTGTGAAAGCCTGGTAATGAAAGGTTTAAACCTACGCATAGTACATTGTAGCATATACAATGTATATTCAGGGGAGGGTTGCACACTTCTGCAATGTGATAGTCTGCAGAGTGTTGCATTGTGGGTAAAATTTGCAATTCTGATCACAACTGTACATGCACAGTAACTCTAAATTAAGCTATTTAGTTTACAAACAAGGTGTCACCCTCAGGCCGTTATCGATACCTATGAGAGGTTTCATCTCATTAACAATAGCAAGCTTCAGGCAAAACCTTTCTACTTTGCGCTCTCTCAACTGCTATTTTACCTGTGATTTTACTGTTTTTTGTCGTTTTTCACAGTTTTCTAAAACACCATTATGCTTCTCAAAAACTGTCATCTGCATAAGACATACCAACACATGCACACAAACAGGAACTGCAGTTCATTGACAAGTGTCATGCTCTCCCTGAACAGAATTTTCAAATGGATGATGATGAATCAGCTGCACCACTTCACTTCAGCTTGTTCTATTTTCCAGTACAATGCAATGATAGATACAGAAAAAAGGATGGACAACAGTGAACCAGCATTGGCAGGGTTGGATTTGGTGTAATATCTCCAGAAAAAACTCAAAAATTGTAAAAGAAATTGAGAAAAATGAAAAAAACTATAAACCAAATGTGCAGCAAGCTGTCTTGTATCATACCCTGATTCATAACTGTGCAGTGTTTCACTTCAAAATAAGAGCTGTGCTCAGCTCAGACATAAATAAGATACACATGTCTTTATATCGTACGTAATCACTCATGTGTGACAAAATACCCACTGAAATAATGTCCAACTTAGCGCATTTAAACTCGTAAATACATATTATCCATCAGAAAATATTGTTATACCCTTTGACTGTTTGTGGCGATAGTAATTTTTTATTCTGGATCACTTGCTTCTACAGCCACATTGTGTGTTGCTGGCAACCAAAGAGAATTCGGCTCCCGTCAAACTTGGTGGATTTGGCATCGCCATACAGTTACCAGAGACTGGATACATCACGTCAGGTGGGTCAAAGTTCATATGTTGTCCCATCTTTCTTTAGGGGGAGAAAAAAGATATCTGCAAAACTTTCAAATGTGGAAATCGAGGCACTCAATCCAGTTTGGTGACAAATCTCACCGTTTTGCATATGTCAGAATTTCACAGAAAGCTTTCCAAGATCTTGTATTTTGAATTGTGGTGACACTGAATATGTTTTAAGGAATTTTGTTGTTTTTACATTGCAAATGAAGCAAACCAATATTAAAAACTGTCTCAGTACAGTTGTCACCAGCTGTGTAAAAATGTGCCTCCACAGTAACAGGAAATGACCTTGACACTGGGTAAGCCATAGGCTATTTTTGATCATAACATATCAATTGAAAATGACCTTGAAACAAACAATGCCTTAGGCGGTATTTTATTTGTTAATTTGTCCACTCAGCATGTTTTTTTGCGCACTACTTGAAAATGAAACATAAAAATTAACCTCTTTCGATAAAACCAATTTTGCTTTGACACGTTCGTTCAACTGCCGCCATCAGAATTCGTTAGTTTTGCTTGTCTGGATAAAGATGGATCAATAATTTGTCATTTTAATCATAATGCACTGAGCGGTCGTCCCTAAGCTGACGTTAAATGTTCGATAGAAATTTATTTGAATATTAGTCTTTCATGATATTAAATTTTTAATGTGCAAATACTTGATTAAATGACTGTTTACATTGAATTCCGACTATCTTTTATTATAACTGATATTGAGAAACAGTGGATTATGACACAATTTCTCCATTTTCTTTACTAAGCTGTATACCCAGTGGCAGCATTGATTTTATATGACATTTATGAAGATTTGCATCAGAGAATTTTTTTCATTTTACCGCTTTTATCAAATATTTCTTATTAATGCTTTTGACAGTCAGAGAGTTGCATCTTTTTATAAACCATTAAGGAGAATGGGATTTTTGACAAAAAAAATTCATTACAAAAGTAAATACAGTGATTATTTTAAGTATGATGTCAGATCTCCATTCTGTATTCTACCTCAATAATATAATTCGTTCAGTAATTTTGGCATTAAGAATGCTTACATTATACCGGATTCCATTGACGTTGGTGAAATAATCTAAATTACTTGTATGCTTTCCTACTTTAGCAGACGATAATTGATGACGATCTTCTTGTAATTCCAAATGAATAGTAAATTCCAAAGTATTATGTGTTTACATTTGATATAAAGCCCATTAATAGCTTTCAGATATTTTATTCTCCTTCATTTGAATTGAGTTGCTAAATTCCATAAGTATAATTTGAAGTCTACCTTTTTATCATTTTAACCATAAAACATTTTTAAAAATTGTATCTTTTTAAGCGTTTCACGTTTCATTTTAAAAACACAGCTCTGTTTGTATAGTATTCGGATTATAAAGTAATTTGCATCAAAGTACAGTACTGATTAATTCTGCAAACTTTGCATTGTACTCTATAATTTATGTTATTAGCAATACTGATGAATAATTGATTGAACATTAACTATTAGGTGCCAGTCCATTTTTCATAAAAGAGTTAATATTTTCTGCTAGTGCCATTTTTACAAAACTCTGATTATTTGCTTTTGGCGGTTCATTAATTTATTGTAATTTTCTTGCGCCACATTGAAATTCCGTAGGAAGCTGTTATGGATTAAAATCAGTCTCATTCGTGTGTTCGTCTAACTGTTAAATTTGAACCTTCTTACTACAAAAATGGTGGTTGTGTTAGAAGTTCTGTTGCTAAGGAAGCTTGACTAATCTCGAAGGTTATTTAGGGTCAGAGGGACGTTGCCATGGAGCCGGGAATTTTCTCTAGCTGTTGATAAGCAAAACTCACCGTCTTCAAAAGTAATATCTCCTGGCAATACTACAAGTGGATATAGTGTAAGCTACTCGATTATGATGATCTGAAGGCAAGTCAACAGCGCCCTCTAGTGTCCATTAGCTTCATGTATAGAACTTCAGACAGAAACCCAACCTGCATCTGCAGTGAGAGTGGTGCCTTGAAACACAATACAGTATTGATTGATTGATCGTAAGATTTTTCTGATTTGCTGTATCTTGCCAGCGTTATAAAAGCCAATCTGCCTGCTGATCATGTAATACAAAATTGTAAGATATTTTTGTTAAAAGTTAAAAAATTATTGGCAGCGTAATCCGTTGATATCAGCATGGGCAAAAGATAACTTGACACTTGCACTAGGGAGAGCAGATTATGGGTTTTACATGATGGTGCCAAAAGATCGTGAGTTGGTTGGTTATTTATTTACTCATGAGACATTGTTATCTCATCAGGGCGCATTGGTACACCTCATTTCATGGCTCCAGAGGTGATCAAGAGAGAGCCGTACGGTAAACCAATCGACATCTGGGGATGCGGAGTTATGTTTTACATTCTCTTGAGTGGAAATCTTCCCTTTTATGGAACAAAAGAACGGTTATTTGACACCATAGTGAAAGGAAGGTTTCATGTAAGTACATGGATGATGATCCGTTCTTTCATTCCTTGTTGGCAACCGTATGGCTTAGCCCTATTGTGAACAGTCGTCCATTTTAACTCCAATATAGAAAAAGGGAGTGAAAGGGTGACAGTATGCAAACTACAATATCCGCGCTTGAATATTTTCTATCATGTTTACCTAAATCACAAAAAATGATATTTATAATTGTCTTGATATCTTGGGAGATTAAAATATTAATATAACTGATTGGTCGCCAGGCATCAGAATCAAGCTCAGCTTTGTAATGTGTGATATGTCTGTACAAATTAGTGAGATGAGGAATTTTGTGCATTCTCGAACACTTTGCCCCGTGAAAAAACATTGTCCTATATTAGGCTGTAAATGCCATAGTCATACGAGGTGTTTGTATGTCTCAAGTACATAGAATATGGTTTATGAAACCATTATTGGATATGTCTGTTGATGTATTTTCTATTGTTTTTGTTCGTTTTGTAAAGTACAGATTGAAATTACTTCCATATCATATTATTTTTGTGCCTGTTCATATGCAGCTATCAAATTAGCATTTTATGATTATATCATAAAAAAGTAATATGTTCATCAATATTTACAGTTTTAACCAACAAAATTCATGTCGGTCATATATGAGACCCTTTGGAAAAAAGAAAATGATGTGACACAATTTTAACATACAAACATGCTCATTATTATATCAATACATTCACAAAGACTGAATTTTGTACCCATGAATTTGAATCGGTGATGAGTATGCAAATTTCTAATTAACATGCAAATGTATTCACAGATGAAGACCAAACAATGGGATCATATATCAGAAGCTGCCAAAGATCTGCTACAGAAGATGTTATGTGTTGATTCACTGGAGAGAATTACAGTGGAAGGTGCCCTAAGCCATCCATGGCTACAGGTAGGTCATTAAGTAAAGCTACTGTGCCCTAACCGTGCCAAACTACTGGTATAATCGTGGTGTAACAGCTCTAAATGCATGCAAATTTACTCTGTCTTTTTGTATGTTATTAGCTCTAGTGCATTCAAATCATATAATGTTTCGTCCTTGTCATAAGCTGTTCACCCCAGTATCTCAACAGGATGGAATGGCCCTGTCTGTTGTCAGTGAGGGTCGTTCCATCTCACAGAGAATACAAGGGGGCACAGGACGGCTGTGAGTGGAATATATTTGATAATCACTAAATGTTTCTTCTCTTTTTGGTTATTAGTTGTCAAAGTCTGACCATCAGGTAGGCCATCGAATTATTCCCTTTGTGTGGTTATGTTGTAGTATGCTCCTTCAATAATAACAATTATAACAATAGTGGAGTCCACAACACCTTGATAGTGCAAGTGTCATCGACTTTACCACCGTTACACACTTGTTTCTTATTGACTTGACGTGTACGGACTTCGATAAAGCACCTGGTATTTTAACCTATTCACCCCCAGTTCCCTGTAGACAGGTCCAAGATCACCATTGATAACAATTGGTTTGGGTAAAACCATAGTGGTGAAAGGGTTAAGGTTGAATGCACCTCAGGGACATAATTTAGACTCAAACTTTTACAAAATCTGTTTGGTCTGCCAATTTTCAGGGGGGGTCATTTTGAAGCTCATTTAGTAAATAAAGTTTGCACAAGTTTATTTTTGTGAAAATCAAAATTTTACCCAGTAGAGTTCACACTAACTTAGTAGCTATTGTGAATTTCCACTGTTGGTAAATGCTGAATGGTTCGTTTCTTTAGCACCAAATTTTGTACAGTGACCCCTGATTGTTATTCTTGATTTCAAAAGGGAAAAGTTTCCTTGAGGAAAGTTTGAGCAAAATTTCGTCTTTTGAAATTGAGGTGCCTTCTACCTTAACAGAGCTTAAGAGGAACTCGACCATACCCTTCTGACATAATGATTGAAGGTTCGCTTACATGTAAATCACAATTAATTGTCAAGTAAGATGATCTGAACATTACTAATTAACTTCAAAACCTTAACTTCTTTCAAAGATAATTTGGAAGATAATTTAAGTTTTGAGACCAAAGTGAGAAGCTCCTCAAAACGCAAATTGATTTCAGAGCTTCACATATCGTTTGAACTACCTATTACTTAGTTGCAAATAATACGAAATCTGATTTAAAACTTCACTTCAACTCCATTGTTTGCTATGTTATAATTTAATTTATAATAAAGGAAGTGGGTATGAATAAGTTTGAATAAGTTAAAGAGGATGGTTTCACTTTCGTTACATTACTTAAGCTCAAAGCATCACATGATGTTCATAATGAGTTTTGAAGACCAGGATTATTTATTGTGTATTTATTGTGATACCTCAATAGTAGGAATAAAAGCATGTTCAGAGCACAGGTAACACAGAATTTTTATTTATTATAACTTTTTTAAGCTTGTTCACCCTAATCACCATCGATAACAAGGAGTTTGGCCAAACAATGGTGGTGATAGGGTTTAAACGTGAGAAAATGCTCATTGACATTCAAACTTGGACATCGATAAACGCTGAGATGGTACTTGCATTATCAAGGTTTCAATCTCAAGCCAGCTGTGTCACCACGATTCTACCCACGCTAATCAAGGTTAACCTAGTTTATCAGCCACTTTTCAACAAACTTTTCCACTTAGTTGACACATGACCACCTTGCGCCAACATGTTAAAAAATTTCTCCACAGAGCGGGTTCAGGTGTAGCGGTGTGCTGTGTGTTTCAGGGGGGTACATACATTTTAAAAACTTTCTCACTTGAAGCTGTTCTGTCTCTAACATTTTTTCATGGATCCCTAAAAAAAAATGACTCCAGAGTTACTAAAGTTTTTGTGAAAGATGTTTTGCTGTGATTTTGTAGCCATCGTTACATAATTCAATATCAATAAAAATATGAATACATTACAGCTTCGAGGTACGGAGTAAGTTGATCTCAATATAGTCCTGAGTAATTTAGGTTGCCTTTTAAATCCTTTTCTTCAGAGCAACTTAAGATATCTTGCTTGATATCACTTTTTGCTTTGCATGGAAATAGTAAGTTTAATGTACAACCAAGGCTCATTTTGCTTGAATTCTTGTGTCAAGTATGACAAAAGAATGCTGGGCCAGAGCAGTATATCTATGATTATTTTTAGGTATTATTCGAGAATGCATGAATCTCTCCCTTTTCCCCCTCTTTGCATGTTATTATATCTTCAAATTCAGCTTGAATGCACTTGAAGCATTCTGCCCATCCCAAGCCTGCAAGAAAACACTTGCCAATGTGGACTCTTTGTAGAGCACAATGTTGTATGCAAATATATGTAATTGGTTACAACGTTTCTGACTTGAGCAGCACTGTATGCAAATAGGGCTGAGTAGTTATTCTGTTTCTAACTTTTGCAACATTACATGCAAATAAGGTACATTAGCAACAATGTAAATGGAACACTATTGTATGCAAATAAGGGTGAATCCTGATTGGGTTAATTGTCATTATATGGTAATGAAAAGTGTGTGGTCATATGTATGCAAATGAGGGTGGCTTTGTTACAATAATTGTATTCTTTTGTTGTCGTGCTCTGTTTTGGACATGCTAAGAAGTAATAGACTTCCTTCATGTTTTCCTTAAAAGTTATATTAAAATAATTATTTTTTAAATGGATGCATCTTTGATTGGAGATTGTACTAAAGATAGGTGGCCTCTTCTTATCTTGAAAGTTGATATGTCAGGTGTTTCAAACAATGCAAATTTGTCCTTCCCTCTCAAGGAAGCTGTTATTTGGTGACAAGACAGTCAGATCATAGTGCGAGGGACTAAAATTTGAATCACAGGCCTGCATATCTGAATGCCCCTGCCAACTCACGAGCCTCCCCTTCAAAAGTTAGACAGATTCCTAGTTATTTCCTGTATCACTTCAAGACGTACATGCCATGTCTTTGTTTCCCTTCATTGGTATACATGAATTCAACAAAATCTGTGCCATAGTATCACTAACAAGCCCATGGCATGGGACCATCCGATTCACGATATTTTATCGCTATCAACACAATGTGTAGAGCTGCCTTCCCTCCAAACCCGTTAAATGCTAAACAAGAAGAGCAGTGTTTTTTCAGTCTGTCAAAAAATGATAACCATTATAGTTATAGTATCATACAATATGGTTAGGAAAAAAGATCAAAATATGTTACTGCGCCACTTTTTGCCAAATGTCAAGGACCGAACAGAAACTTTGGTTCTTGGCTTTATGGAGATTTCCGTCCACAGAGACTGATGGATCGGGTTGGCTCTGTCCATCCATCCATCCACCTGTCCAGATTGTCAGCAGTCTTTACTTAGAGATGTTTGAACTGATTGCATTCAAACTTTGCACAATAACATTGTATCTTGAGCTATGAGGTGCATATACGTGTAAATTTATTTTGTGATGTAATCCAATGTGACAGTCAGACAACCATTTTGTTAGGATTATTAAAAGTCTGAAGCTGTTACACAGAAATCACAGAAATACCTGCCCCAATTTAATTCAAACATGGTACAAGAAAAAACTATGATGACATACATATACATGTGAATTTATGCTGTGGTAAATCTAATGTGGTCACCAGGCTGCCATTTTGTTGTGTTTTTTTTTCACGTCCTGAGCCGTTACGAAGACGTACGTAAACCAATTTAATTCGTACTTAGTACAATTACAATGTATGTCATAGTACATTGTCCTTGTACCAAGTTAACGAGTCCTTTGAAAGTTTGTGCAGTACCACCAAAAGTCATTCAGAAATAAATACATTAAAATGAATATTCCTGAACCTGGTACAAGTTCTTTCAACTTTAACCCTTTGAGTGCCGCAGTTTTTCCCACCAAAATTTTAGTGCAACATTTCGCAAATTTTTATGAATTTTTCTGTAATTTTTTGGATAATTTTGGACCAAAGTGAAATCATATTTCATTGGCTAAAGTTTTTTATCAAAATTTTGGCAAAAATATGAAAAAAATTGACTGGAGTATAACTTATAAAGGTTACAAAAATTGACTTTGGCGCCCAAAGGGTTAATACAGCCTTGACAGAGTTATCTCAAGTGTCTGAACAAATTAAGTGGCATTGCCCAATCAGTGAACTGCAAGGTCATCCTGTAGCAGAAACAAACACTCCAGCGTTTCGCACTTTTGCTGAATTGTTTTGTACGCTTTTTATGAAAATTTTTGATAAATCTCTGAAAGAGGGGTTGTTGTTTTTTTCTCTATTCATCAGGAAAGAGAGAGAATGGCCCCCAAGCTCCACCTGCATGAGAGCGTTGAAGAATTGAAGAAGTTTAATGCAAGGCGTAAGTTAAAGGCAAGTGTAAGTTATTCTTTATTCAACAATTCTCATCACAGAATTTACTATTTCTTGCACTGACCGTGAGTTTCATTGAATTTTGTTCTGGTATACAGGACTTCAAGGAATTGTATGAGCTGTTTGTGTATCGACAAGTTTAATTTTGACTTGATGCGCTGATTTTTTTGATACTAGCTGCATCACCAGCAAATTTGACAATTATCGACTGAGGCTGATGGGCAAGTGTAGCATGCTAGCAGGGTCACTGACCCTCTCTGTATACCTGGTACCACAATTTGCTGTTTGTGGTTGCTGGTGGTCCTACTTCATCTTGTAACAAATAATTGCCTTTCACGGATCTGGCAGTATTTTACCTAGAGTAGGAGAAATTGTTATACCAGTTTTGACGTCACATTGTTGGAATTAGTGAACCTTGCAAATTCATTTGATTTTCAGAACAGGTCATGACTAGCCATCCCTAAAACTGGAAACGTGTTGGAAATAGAAGTCACTTGCAGGCATACATTACACCCATGCCTTGGACAATAGTTGTATTTGTTCGTAGTACCATCGTTGACACACTCTCTTTACCCTGTGACCTTACATGACCTTTTCCTGACCTTGTTTGGTCTGTGTTTACTTTTCAAGCACGTGTGTACCCAGTATATACACCTACTGTCTGGAACCATTCAGTGGTGTAGATCTAGTAATTGTAAATAGAGATAGCTAGCTGTCATACATTTCCTTGTAATTGCGTTGTTTTATATCAACAAATATCTCCTTACATGCCTACAGGCAAGTTTATTTTTTCGAAAAACGTTTCCACCTTGTGTTTTTTTATGCTTCAAAGATCCATGTTTCTACAATGTGTTCCATTTGTTAATTTATTTACGGCATGGTAGCTGTAATCTAGTATGTGTTTTCAGCGTTTTTGTTCCAATTATCAAACTCCCAAAGTACGGTGTCTCTTTATAGGTCAAGAAGTTTTCAAATTTTTCTGATTGACACTCGTCCTACACAAGTGCAGTGGGCATAATTAGTGAAATAACAACTGAATTGTCAGTCACCCAGTGTTACAACTTCAAATAAGGAATCCTATAAGATTACTTTGGGACCGGAAACTTAATAGGATTACCGTTGGATTTCTAAGAGACAATGAGCCACACATAGGACTATGTTCAAAATTAGCACCAAAATCAAACAATCTTTCAAGATGAGTGGCACATGCTTCCTATGAATCTTTCTCTCTCAAGATTCCTGGTATGTTTTAAAAGAGACAACATGCTTGGGCATATAAAGAAAAGTTTTGGACGATATAAAGTAACTGTGAGCATTTTCCATTATTGAAACACTGCAGTCAGCACGCCTTGGGGAGTAGCCGTACACCTAGAAAATTAATAAACTCCTCCTTTGCTGTATAATTGTCCAACTTTGCCACAGGAATATGTAGGGTTGTTCCAAACTTTGGGGGTGAAAGGTTCCAGCGACTTACAACTGAAGGAGAGTGCTTCCAAAATTCACAGCTTGCTCTTGTTGAAAATGGACACTAGGATGTTATGTATTCAAGGCCATGCATTTGAACAGAGTGGCTTGTCATCCTGTATTCAAAACACATGCCTCAATTCTTGTGGTTTGCCCTCCAGTCCCATCGCCATGGTTACTGTGACAGACGGTTTGACACAGCTTCTGTGCAACAGACACTTCTTTGTCCCCCCTCCCTGAGTCAGTTTCCAGTTACAAATTGAAAGCGCAAGTTACATACCTGTATGTTCTGTCTGACGATTAGGTACTGAAATATACAGTCTGTTGTTTCAATGTAATACTTTCAATTTCATTATGCAGCCCGTGTGGCTGTATCTTACAGGACTGTATGCAAACTGACAATTTTGTTTATTGTTGTTTACAGGGTGCTGTGCTGGCAGCTGTAGCAAGCCATAAATTTACGAATTTCTACAGCGATCCAAACACGTCTCATATACATGATTTTATGGAAGACGACCCTACATCTTCTGGTAAGTGAACATTCCATCTCAAGTAACTTACTACTTGTCAAAATACGAACAGCTGTTAGAGAAAGTGTATTCTTTACCTGTTGTGTGTGATGAGGATTGACATCGCTTATTTGAATTTTAGCCACCTTTACAACTTGTGTCTGTATCTTGTTAGAACTAGAAGAATTTGTGTATGCCAGTGGAAAGTTATTTCTGACACAAGTGTGCATTTGTTCAGTTGTGATGATGAATATTTAGTGTAGAGATATTGGCCGCCGATCATTCCCAGTGACACTGAAGAAACTCACAGTTCTCGATCAACAAAAACATTGGTTTATTACGTTTAAACTCACAGTACAGAGCAGCACGTCGCATTCATGTGCGTTGCCATTGTAGGTTTTAAAAAGCATGATGGGAAATCTGGTAGTAATGAGAATTTAACCCCAGATCACACAAAATAACACGAATAAATTAAACTATGAAGCAACTGTTGCCGGAAACTTTGTGACAAATATGTCCATGTTAACACAGTCCGCGCAAATAAATCATTGTACATGCACAGTGATGAGTGTCCTGAAAAATGTGCATTTCGGTCAAAGTTCAGCCATCGCCTGTACATAGATTCTCAAAGCTGTGTCCAAGCTCTAGAAAAGTCTCTGTTGAGCAAAGTTTTTATGTCATGCGCAGTATGTGTTCAAAGCATCGACTGTAGTATGTCATATTTTGCCAAATTTCTGGAATCATGATAAACGCGGTAAACAACAATAAACAAAATTAAGTTTTGGTCTAAACAACAACAAATAACAATAATAAAGTCGGTAGGTTTTCCACACCCTCCCCCTATTAAAGTTACTTCAACTTTAATATAGAGGTTTCCTAATCGTCCTCATTCTCGTTAGCAATGACACCAACAAGGCAATCTACCGCAGCAGTCTTTGCCCGACGAGCAGGGCGTCTAAACTCTTGGTTGGTTTGATCTCTTTCCTCTTCGTCAGCTGAAGTGCCTGTCTGGTTAATCACAGGGTCAGCTTCTGGTTCAGCTATAGTGCCAACCCCTGTTGCGTCGTTAGTTCCGCTGACTTCCAGATCACACACCAACTGGAGTGGCCTCTCAACAACATAGCCACTACCTGTCCGGATCTTGTATCCTCTTATCACTCCATCCTTACCCACTATGTTGTCTACAATCCGTCCTATCTTCCAATTTGCTCGATTCTTGGTCGTGTCCTTGAGTAGAACAATCGAGTTCTTTCTTGGTAACTCCTGATCCTTGTCCTCAGCTCTCTTACTGCAACGTTCCTGCAAGGCGTGAAGGTACTCATTCAACCAACGTTTACGAACGTTCTCTCTGCAGGATCGTAAGTACTTCAGCCGCTTACTCATCACATCTCTCGAGTCATCCATGTCATCGATGCTCTCCTCCAGAAACCGCGCTGGTTGTCCACGCAACAGCAGGTTTGGGGTGATCACTACTTGCTCGAAGTCTTCTTCCATATAGCACAATGGTCTGTTGTTCATGAACGTCTCCACATCGAGCAGAACTTCCTCGAGCTCTTCAAATTTCAGTAGCGCTCTTCCTATAGCTTTCGACAGACTTCTCTTCATGATGCCGATGAGTCGTTCAAAGAATCCACCCCACCATGGAGAACGTGACATGTTGAACTTCCACTCTATGTTATGTGTTGTCAAATAGTTGAACAAATCTTCATCCTTTTGTAACGTCGACAACCACCGTTTGGTCGCGATGAAGGTCTTTGCGTTGTTGTTCACCATGACTCTTGGTGATCCTCTTCGTGCAACAAACTCCTTCAACTGTCGCTTGAATTCATTCACAGACAGGTCTCTGCAAAGCTTGAGATGCACAGCTCTAGTGCTGGCACACGTGAAGAGGGCAATGTAAGCCTTTCTGGTCTCATGCTTTTCTGATTTGTACATGAGTGGCCCTGCAAAGTCCACACCTGTCACATCAAATGGCTCAGTGAATTCCGTTCTGTAGGTGGGCAAGGCCGATGTAGCTGGAGCATCCAACACCTTTGCACGATACTTCGCACAGTAGCTGCATTCGTGTCGTATAGATTTGACTATGGATCGTAGCTTTGGGATCCAGTATTTCTCTCTGACCTTACTCATTGTTGTTGCAACTCCCCCGTGTAATGTCTGAAGATGGCAGTGCTCAATGATACGCCTCGCAAGGGCAGATCTTCTCGGGATGAAGATAGGGTTGTAGCCTGGCACTCTGCCATGACACCTCAGTATTCCATCTTCATCTGCTGCTAATATGACATCTGAAGTCATGTCGTTTGTTTGCTGTGTTATGTGGATCCATATCTTCTCTGATGCTGTGATCTCTGATTTAGTGAGTGGTCCCACTCGTCTCATCCCCTTACAGCCATCTATGAAACGCTTCATATATGACGTTATGCGTAGAAGCTTCCAGAATTTGAACTTGCTCAGAAGCTCTTGTGACCATGCTATCGTCTCATTCTGAGTTGCATCTTCCAGTAGAAGCATCACTTCTCTTTTCTTCGTTGACTTTTTCTCTGACTTTGCTCCCTCTGACTCGGAAATCTCTGGTTGAACTGGTCTGTCACCTTCACTTGAGAGCCAGCTTGGCCCTTGAAACCACATTGTCCCGAGTCGACTTGGTGCTGACCCTCTAGTTCCAAGGTCGCTTGGATTTTCTGCTGTTGGCACATATCTCCACTTGGACTCTGTCAGCTCGTCAATCTTCTTGACCCGATTGCGCACAAATGTTGACCACTCTCCACGGTTAATCAGCCAGTATAAAACAGTGGTGCTGTCTACCCAACTGTGACAAGCTGTGATGGGGAAATTGGACAAAGCTTTGCTGACGTTATTCTGTAGTTTGGCTAGGGTATGTGCGGCAATCAACTCCAACCTTGGAATGCTTATGTGTTTAGGAGCGATTCTTGCTTTAGCTGTGAGTAGATTCTGGCTGACCGGTGTTGAGTTCTCATACGCAACGATGTATATTGCAGCACAAACAGCAGTCTTGCTTGCGTCAGCAAATCCATGCATCTCATAATGTGTTGGGTTGCCAGTGAACACACAGCGTGGTACAGTTATGGTTGGTGTACGCTGCAAGCTGTTTATCCACATCTGCCATTTCCGTTGAATTTCATCTGGAATTTCCTCATCCCAATGTAGCTGAAGAAGGCACACTTCACTGAAGATCAACTTCGCAGTGATAGTAACTGGAGAACTCCATCCAAGTATGTCAAAGATGCTGTTGATATCAGCTAACATCTTCCTTTTAGTGATTGGTTCACTGCCCCTCTGACATGATTCAAAACTGATTGTCAATGTGTCCTCCTCCTTGTTCCATGGAATACCTAAAATCTTTGTCTCGTTGCCAGATGTGTTGCCAACAAACTTTGTTGTGTAAGTTTCTTCTTCCTTCTTGTCATTCTCTGCGCTGAGGTGATCGATGTTGCTATGCCATTTGTGAAGATTGAAACCACCCTCTGACAGTATTTTGGTGGACTCCGCCTTGAAAGTCGCAACATCATCTTCTTTGTTTCCACCTCCTTGAATATCGTCAACATATGTATCTTCCAGCAAGCTGTGTACTGTTGCTGGATATTCCTGTTGATAGACCTCAATGTGCTTCTGCAATGTTACACCAAGAATATATGGACTTGATGTCGCTCAAAAAATCACTCGTGTGAATCTGTACTCTGTCACCTTACGATCTTGTAGATTGTTGTATCACAATACTCGCAGTGCATCCCTGTCTTGTTCATGCACTCTGATTTGCAGGAAAGCTTTCTGAATATCTCCTGTGATACAGAACTTTTGCATGCGATTTCTTGCCATGATGTCAAACAAAAGTGGTTGTAGTGGTGGCCCTGTCTCTAGGCAGTCGTTGAGTGAAGGGCTTCTCACGTTGGCTCTCGCTGAGCAGTCATACACTATTCTCATCTTTGTTGTTTCTGCCTTATCTCGAATGACGGCTTGATGTGGGACATAATGTACTGTCTCCCCTGTTTGATTGGCTGGTACAGGCTCAATCACTCCCATGTTGATTTGTTCTCTCATGATTTTGTCGTACTCTTCTAATCTCCCAATTCTCTCTAGTCTCTTTGTTGTGCTGTATAGTCGAGCTGTACACAAGCTCTTATTTGTAGGAAGTGGAACATGATCTTCCTTCCAAGGTAGTTTTGTTTCATAGTATCCACTCTCTGCCCTAGTCAACTGTTTCTTGAACTCTTCGTGAATTGCTGCACTTTCCTTTATATCTATGTCTTTGATTCCAAGAACATCCAGTGAGCACAGCTTCTCAAATTCTTCTTGGCTGGATCTCAAAAAGAACTGTTTCTCTGTCTGACTCTCTCTCCCTGACTGCCGTCCAGAAATTGTCCAACCCAGCATCGTGAACTCTGCTCCTGGATCCTTATCTGGGTGGGTTCCAAGGACTAGAGGTTCTGTTGTACGAATCCTCTGGTAGTCTGCGACTCCCAATATAATGTGAACTGGCATTGAAACATCAGTTGTCTCTTCCTCGCTGAAATGTTACCGGCTGAGTCGTCTATGTTGTTTCTTCAATGCCGGAATGCGTGGGTTAGGCAGGTGGGTTAATATATCTTTCTCAGCATTCACACACCCCGCATTGATTGAGAAACCATCAACTGCTAAGGACTGTAATGTGATACTGTAAACCTTAACAATCTTCCTTACAGTGCCGTACATCTGTTCAATACAACGTTGTTCTGTCTTCGCTGGCTTCAAGTGCAATTTTGTGATCAAGTCTGAACATATGTATGAACTCCCTGCACCTGTGTCAAACATGACTCGAACTTTCTCCTTTCCCACTTTGGCAATAACAGTGGCATGTAATGCTGAGGCATGATCCATCACTGAGCTCAATCCCTTTTCCACTTTGGTATTGTCCGACACATCAGCGTTGATTTCCCTTCTTGTCACAAATTAATGTATGATGCTTTCCTTTACAGTTCTTGCATCCCCGGGATCTGCAGTTGACTGCAAGATGACCAAATCCTGTACAGTTGAAACACATCCTGTTTCTTCTCAGTATTGCTTTCTTGGTGGCCACATCCAGTACTTTCATACAGCCATTACTCGAATGATCTTCTGAACTGCAATACACACATTTAGTTTTGCGACCTTGTTTAGACTCTCCATTACTGCCAAGAAGTAACTTTTCTTCTTTTTTCCTCCATGACGTGTGTCTTGCTGTATCATCTCTTCTCCCTGTGGTAACCCTGTCGTCACTAACTCTCAGGGGATTTCTCTCGACATACTTTCGTAAATTTTCAACAAGCTGTTCCAAACCCCCCTCTTCCCGATCATCGTCCTTTTGTACAAGAACTTCTCGAACTGGGCCAAGCTTGTCCATCAGAGTGTAGACTGAGCTTTGTGCAGTAGTCAGTTTCCTCATTGTTGTGAGAGTGCGAACTATCCTGGCAAGCCTGTTATAAAAGTCATGAATGTCACGCAACTTGTGAATGTTGGCCACTACCGGTAGTTCCTCAAGTTCCTTTATCAAGGCTTTGTGCACCTTAATGTCCTTCCCATATGTCTCGACTAGTATTCTTTTGGCTTCCTGGTATCCCTCTGAGGTATGTGGTAGCCCCAGGATATCCTCCTTTGGTTTGTCTTTCACTAGCTCTAGTAAGTAATTAAACTTACTGATTTCAGCGAGATTAGAACCATCCACCTCTACGGTAAACTGATTCCAAAAGCGCAACCAATCCTTGTAGTCACCTGAGAATGGCGTGATAGTATATTTCTGAAGCTTCACTGCTTGTGTTGAGGGCGCTGTTGAAGATGCATGCTCCCCCCTGTGGTCAACTCGTTCAGCACGGCTGGCATCAATCTGTCTCTCGAAATCTAATTTCTGTCTATACCACTCTTCCTCTCGTTTTTGTTGGCGTGTTGCTGCCATCTCAATTTCCATTTGTTGTTGTGCTCTGTATTTTGATTGTTGCTCATTTACCATGCGCTGGATATGTAGCTCTTTTTCAAGCTTGAGTTGTACGTCTCTTTCCACAGCTTCGTCCAGCTGTTTTCTGATACGCTGCCGCGCCTCCCTAAATGCCTGGATGGACACTTTCTGTGTTGATGTCCACTCCTTCACATGTTCTAAGTCTGACTCTGCTTCCAACATATATTCGGCTGTCTCGTCTTTTAATTTGTCTAATCGCTTGATCAACTCTCCTATTTGTTCATATGCCGTGGTAATATCTACCGTGTCATCACTGTTGGATAGCTCTGCAATTTCATCAAGTTTGATTTCAGCAATTGCCAACTGTCGTTTGAATCTCTCCTCGGTAAATGCCATGTTTTGTGCACGTTTGTAAGCACTGCGATCAATCGGTTATTCGACTGCAAAACCTCGTAGCAACTGCGTCAGTTCTGCTTTCCCACGGTAACTTTCATCTAATTTGATTGATGATGCAATGCTGTGTACAACACTTAGTCCTATATGATGTACTCACGCTCTTTCCAGTATCTTTCTCCCGTCGTGGTCGCCACCGTTCAGTGTGGGGAATATTTAGTGTAGAGATATTGGCCGCCGATCATTCCCAGTGACACTGAAGAAACTCACAGTTCTCGATCAACCAAAAACATTGGTTTATTACGTTTAAACTCACAGTACAGAGCAGCACGTCGCATTCATGTGCGTTGCCATTGTAGGTTTTAAAAAGCATGATGGGAAAATCTGGTAGTAATGAGAATTTAACCCCAGAATCACGACAAAATAACACGAATAAATTAAACTATGAAGCAACTGTTGCCGGAAACTTTGTGACAAATATGTCCATGTTAACACAGTCCGCGCAAATAAATCATTGTACATGCACAGTGATGAGTGTCCTGAAAAATGTGCATTTCGGTCAAAGTTCAGCCATCGCCTGTACATAGATTCTCAAAGCTGTGTCCAAGCTCTAGAAAAGTCTCTGTTGAGCAAAGTTTTTATGTCATGCGCAGTATGTGTTCAAAGCATCGACTGTAGTATGTCATATTTGCCAAATTTCTGGAATCAAAATAAACGCGGTAACACAATAAACAGAATTAAGTTTTGGTCTAAACAACAAACAAATAACAATATAAAGTCGGTAGGTTTTCCACAGTTGTGATGATGTGTTTTTTTATTTGCTGACCTTTGACCTTTTTCAAATTGACAGTGATAATGTGCTATGTGATGGCATACCACTGTCCAAACTATTTTGTGCTTTTGAAACTTGCCGATTACTTTTCTGATAATATCATTCTTCAAGTAATAGTTTCCAACTTCTCGTGCTTTGTGCTCGCATGGCAGTTGTGACCAGCGCCCTCTATGTCAACAATTCTACAGAGATATCTACAGTTATGTGAAGCACTTTTAAATTGTAGATTTTCCAAACATTTCTTTTTCGATTTGAAATAATTGCTTCAAAAATTTGGTTTCATAATCTTAAAAGTCAGCAGTGTGCAAAATCATCTTATCAAAATTTTGAGGAAAAGTGAATAATCACAGCTGCTGATTGTATACTTTTTACAGAAAAAAAATTTGAAATATCTTTTTTGATCTGATGGTTGTACTTTCATTCTTTTTTATATTGGTTTTCTTGAGTCAAGTATGGAGAGTGTTTGTGTATATTTGTTATGAATGAAAATTTTCAAATTAATTTTTTCCTGTCGATCAGTCAATCAGTGCTGCTTGTCAGGTAGCACATACTGTCATGTGGGACTCATAATTTGGCAGTGTCTGTATGTACATGGGTCACCTGCTGTGTTGTAATCATACCTGACCAGATAGCTCTGAAACTAGCCACTGTAGGTGTCGGAAGCCCATTTTAGGTGGGTTTTGTTGACATAATCAATTGAGATCAAATAAGGCTGGCATATCTCTGATGAGACATTATTTATCTAGAGTGGCTGAGTTCAAGAGTTTTACAACTTTGAACCTTCACCTAGATGAAATTGCCTTTTGTCATTTTTCACCACACCTGTGTATGGCGACCCTACCTCTGTTTTGATTGGTTCTGGTTACACAGCCGGTCCTGACCAGTTTTGTACAATTCCAGTCATTTATGTTTCAACTCGACAAAATCTTAGCATGTGAACTATCACCAACTTAGAAGGGACAATTTTATGAATAATACAAAATGTTAATTGCCATGTAATAAAATGCATGAGTTCAACCAGACGGGATACAGGTGGGAAACACATTCCGCTGAAACCCTCTTTTCAAGTCAATACTTCCTTGTATGCATAAATATTAAAACTGTCACTCCTCATTTTATTCAAGGTCAGTGAAGTATGCAAAACTGTTAAGTGAATTTTCAAGTTTAAATTACTGAAGCATTTTCAAATAGTGACAATAATGCCAATTATCATACGCTACAGATTTTCTAATGCCCAACAGAGCATGAAGCTGTGTGTGTCTTGAAAATTCTTTATGGAAAATGCATGTTATGTATAGATTTCAACGGCTTTTTTCAGCATTAACCTAGGCTGCAGCTTTAATCCAATGGTAAATAATAGACTAAGTATAGCTTGTGTGAGAGAATTTTTTAAAAAGTTCATGAACCAACTTCAGCAAGATTCATTCTTGATGCTAATGTGTTTTGTAAGGTTTTAAATAAGAAGGATGACCAAAAAAAATTTTCTGAAGGTCTAATTTAAAAACAAAACTAAATAATTTGCTCATGGAAAAGAAATATCACCAAAAAATGAAACAGCAGAAAATGCAAGTTACTTTCTAAAAATTTGTGTTGAAAAGAAATTTTTTTTGCATGAAGAGAAAAAATATTTTTCCAGACATTTTAAGCCAAAGGTTAAAAATAATGACAGAACAGCAGATGGTATAAAATTATTTGGCCTGAGAAATCTCCAGTTCATAAAAGAAATTGCATTTCAAGTTTGCTTTGCGGAAAAGTGTGTGAATATTTTATGCGTTCAGGAAAGCAGTAAGCTATTCTACTTCATGGTTTGATCGGCTTTAAGGTAATCGCTGAAATTTTCAAATGTTCTGTAGGATTGAATAATCATAACTTGGAAAGAAACAACAGGATGCAAATAAATATTTCAGAATCACATGAAACCTTGCAGTGTTGTGGAATTGTCACATAAATTTCACAATGATAGTAGCATAACCATAAAAACGTACGCTGTAGTTTGGTCGTTTAGATCTGTATTTTATGTTTACAGTGTGAGTGTGTCATTCAGCATATAGTGATTGATTTGTGATTGCCCATTAAAATAATTCTTTTTCAGAACTTCAATAATTAATTACAAACAGAAATGTTTAAACTGAGGGGCTTCAAATGACAAGTAAAAATGTGCCCTATCCATAATAATTACCGGTATCGTATGTTGACTTACACAATGAAAAGCAAACAGTCCCGAGCAAAACCTTAAAATATAAAATTTTTTGACTACAATATGAAAGTTGTGAAGCTGAATTTCGTGGTGGTGGAAGCGTAATATTGGGTTAAAATAACATTTTGAAAGCAAGATGATGTATGTATTATGTAGCTGGCAGATGGTGGACAATGTGGATTTCTTATGTTTAGAATTTAATAGATCTATTTTACTTGATATACCCTGGGCAAGCAGTGTCCTGAAGTGACCTTTCGCTCATTGCTTCTGAGAATTATAAAATATGGTGTGATTGACAGCATCAGTGATACATGATTGCTATCACGACAATTTGTTACATTCTTATCGCCACTGTACAGACAGTGGAGGGTTAATGTGGCGCCTAATCGTGTGTACGTAAGTGTATGACATGTCAGAGAGATTTTGACTGACATTGCAAAATTTTTACTGACGTTGCAGAAAATGTTTCATAGCTTATGATACGATGTTTTATATGATTGAGGATCTGTTGGTATTTACACATATTGCAGCTGATTTTGCAAGTTTTGTATCTGACATGAACACATATCTCTTGTTTTGTCTAAGGATTTCAGCTTCTTTATCACTTCATTATTTACAAATGTAATTTTTATCAGCAGGAGTTTTTTCATGGCCTTTGAATGACATCTGTATGTCACTCAAGATTGACAGCTTGGAAAAAAGTCTTATCTTTCTCAGTACATTATAAAAAAACAATTTCTTTGATTTATGTGCATCGTACCGTGGTTCTGTTCATCTTAGCAGTAGAATATGTATAAAACAAGATGTTTTAGTAAGTCTGTGTGACCGAGAACAATCTGTATCAATTATTGAATTATTTACATAATGGTACTCAGAGGTGAAAGATTATTTTTTGTACCTTTATTTTACCTCAGTGGTCAAATCTCAGTGTTCATGTCGTTTAGAATGTTTCATATGATCTTGCCAAAGATTCAGACATGAACTTATTAAAATGTTTGTAGAGATGAAAATTGGGTAAATTCTCAATCAGATCCAAACCCTCAATGTACGGTACCATTGACCTAGTGAAGACATTGCAGTCAAAATCGCTCGGCTAAAATCCCACCCTGACAAAAAGAATGGTTCAATAACCGAGTTACGTTGTGGGAGAAACATCTCGTCTTGTCGTCTTGTCAGCTGTATTTGCGATAAGAAACACCTAGTCTTGTAGGGTCTTGTCAGCTATATTGGCGATAAGAAAGTTCCACCAGCCTGTGACTCTGACCTCGGCACAATGTCACTATGACATTCTTTGCTGAAATTATTGAATTCAGGGTAAATTTCTGTCAGTCTCAGATCGATTTGCAAATTCACAGTTTGCATTTCATCAAAAGTGTGAATCTGAAAATAAGGATGCAATCCACAGTCACTCTATAAAGAAGAGGCATGAATGTTGCTGGTTTTCCTATAAAGCATGGAAAGTCAGTATTGAAATGGAACTTTGATGGACAAGTCCAATTAAGCCAATTTGACCCGCTCTGAGTGACTGATAAAATACTCGGAGCCAGTAACGGAGAGTCATTTATTTGCTGTTCTCCACAGGTGCAGTTTCCCAAGTCCTAGATAGCCTAGAGGAAATCCAGTGCTTATCAGATGGTACAGAGAAAGACGTGGATTTTCTTCACAGCATATTTGAAGATACGCAGCTTCACGCTCTACTAGACGTGAGTAACTTTCTTTACCGTAATTGCAGTTATTGTGGCTGTTTCAGACTATTTATGTTATTATATTGTGCAGTATCATCAGTACATGCAGCGCTCCGAACCTAATGGACTTGTCATGTTGTCCACAGGCGACAAAAGCTATTTCCCCTTTCCTTCAGCCTTGCATTGCTGCTACTTCATCCAAAGGAAGATCTCTGTTAAGTTCCTGCCCACATTTCCCAGAGTAACCCTGACAGAGATTGAGAAAATCACATTGACAATCATGTCTACTTTCTGAGGAATATATTATCGTATTTGCCTCTACAAAATTATAGTACAGAGATTGCAGTATTATTGTCAACTTTTTTTTTGAATTTTATAACAAAAACTGTTAATTTGTTCCATCATTATAAACAGATATTTTATCAGTGAATTTTATCAAAGAGAATATTACTTTGTTACAAGTGAAACAACCGACTTTAAAAAGAAAATCTTTTACCTGAGTGCATTGCTACCCAAAGTATGGCCAGTATAATCATGATATAGTGACTCTCTCAAGAAGAATGACAAGAAAACTAACTTCTGAATCATGTTCATTGTGCGTACTTTGATCATGTCTCACAGCTGATTACACACAGCATGTAAAAATCATAACAATTAATGCCATTCTCACAAACTAGTTGTAAAATACACAAGAAGTTTATGGTCACTTTTCAAAGTACTTCATGTATTCTTGACTTGGACAGTTGGTCACCCTATGTGTGTGTTTCCAAAGGTGAAAAGTCTGGCAACACCTTTCCACTGTGTGTAGATTCCAACAGGAAAGTTAGGAGATGACACCTTGAGAAATTCCAGGTGCACAACCTGTTGATTCTTTGAACGTTCATTGCGTCCATTTCCCAACCTCAAAAAATTCAGTGGAGTTGATAGTTCAGGACGTCAAAACTCCCAAAATATAACTTCGGGAAATACATTCGGGAAATACATTCGCAAGTAGCTTTTTGTGAGTGACTGATTTTGAATACTCAACCACAAGAGTTTCATATAAATGTAGGGATAGTCTCCATGATCTGTAACTTTATCACCAAAGGTTAAAGGTCACAGGTATCCAATGATAGACAAGCCTCCTTACTCCAAGCTTAAATCCATTAATTAAAAATGTAGACATCAAACTTTGTGAAGATTAAACCTGAAATTCTGATATCAATGAAATTAGTATTTGCTAATGAAATAGGTTCGACTATTTGATTGTAAAGAGGATGTGCCAAGTTGTTATCTCAATGCTGAGAGTTTTCAAGTTTGTATCTAGAATTATAAGTATGTATCATATCTAGAAATGCTGTGAAGTGTTGTGTACTATTATGCAATCAGATAGGTCACCTGCATGTCTATTATCCCATCATGCTTTTATTGTATATCATGGCATTGGCAATGTGTTGTTTCCTAGAACAATTTCTATAGCACATTATAATCAAAGCATACCATGCATATAGTTTATGCATATTTGATACACTGGTTGTTACAATGTTACAAACCATGTTGGTAACATTGTAACAACCATGTTACCCGTTTGTTACTTTGTAACAGTCACTGGGGGGGGGGGGGGATAGTTGTTACTTTGTAGCCTTCACCTGTTACCTGCAAGCATCAATGCCATGCATGACCTGTGACCCAGTGTCACTCCAAAGGTGACTTCTAATGTTTACCTCCAGGGTTTCACCTACAACCCTGCCAAGCATCCATATCACCCTTGACCTTTAACCCAGCATCAGTCAAATGTCAACTTTTGAACCATGGGGTCACAGAACCTGCCCTGATATTTAAAATGCCAAACATAATCATGAAGAAGCAAGCTTACAGCTGTTGTTTGTCTCAGAGGGGGTTGAGACGAGTCCATACAATCACTGTTTACTGGCCTTCACTGCTAACATTTCACATCTCCTTGGAATACATTCCATACATTGTTGAAGTATCTGTTATTCCACACTGACTAGACTTCTCACTGTCTTTACATCGGTATGTGATGGTACACACAACCAGAATTGTCTTGTCAAGCATACTCTGTGAGTTTTTTATGTCATTATTTGTGTTTGACTCCCCTCATTAATCTTCAATATCATTCCCGTTTAGCTCTCTCATTATAACATCATCAATTTAATAACCCTAGACAGTAGAAGTTCGTCTTGCTTCTACAGTCTATGATTCAACTCTACAATGAATAATGTGAGGTGTGAAACCTTTGGATATACCCTTGAGGCCAAATGCACTGCTAAATACCCACTTGTCATGTAATTTCCCCCGAAAAGCTTTATACCAGAAGTTCTGTGTAATTCTAAATGTATATATTTCACTTCCTTTGTGAAAGCCATTTGTAAAGTTGTCCCCATGTACAAGTTTCAAGTTAGAGCTACGCCATAATCATTATATTCTCAGTGAACTTTCTGGTTAGAGCTTTAATCACCACTTTCTAAACGTTATCTGATATTTTGAACATCAGAAACTGATAACTTTTTCCCAGTATCAGTATGAAAGATGAAAATGACCGAGGTCAGACGGTTTTAGAGGAAGAGGTGAAAGGTCATTTGGTTTTTCCAGATATGCTTTTGGGGACATTCTAAAATTCATTTTTTCACACACAGCATTTTTGCACAAGTGCATATCCATTTATCACATCCTGTATCACAGCAAATATTATGCTTGATGGAAAATCTGTGGTAGGTACAATGAGCCTGTAAGTGTTTGTGACTTTCTGTAAACTGTAATGTAAGACACGGTAATTCGCGTAAAATTTTGTGGTTTGTTTTCATTAGTATGTTGCTGACAGTCGTCCGGAAAATTCAGTTGCAGAAATTTTTTCGGGTTTGAACCCCGGAACTCCAGCTGTGATTAATTTCAACAAGTGTGTATTCCTAGCCTTTGTGTCAAGAATCGGCGTTGATTTATGAGTCATGTAATTCCATGTTGAAATACCATATTTTAGAGGAGCTAGTTTTTCAGTCAGAGACATGAATCAAGGGGCTCCTGTCGTCCTGTCACCAGTAAAAGTCCAAGTGCTCTCACAATTGTGTGTTGATTTGTAGTCATTTTAGTAGATGATAAAATTGTGCAAACTTTTGCATATCTGGGATATCTGTGAGACTTTTCACAGAATTAAAAGTAGGCGAGTTCTCAGAGTTTTTCAAAACTTTCAATTGTGAAAAATTATCACTTAGTTAGCAGGTGGCATTGTATGAATCAAGTTAGTGATTCATGACAATCTTGTTGCCCAGGAGTGTCTCAACCGCATGTAGCCAGGTGAACATATATTTTTACTATCGATATGGTATGTGTATCGAACAGTTAGTTTTTTGTCATCATTACTCCCAGCATCAGGATCTTAACCTGTTCACCCCCAATTCCCTGTAGACAAGTCCACATTCACTATTGATGACAATGAGTTCTGGGCCAAACCATGTTGGTGAAAGGGTCAAGTTGATTTCTAGCATCCGTGATAATCTATCTCAGTCATGATGAAAAGGTAAAAAAAACCCCATAAATTGTGATATGAAAAATGATAGTGAAATTAACTGACTTGACTTAAATGAATTACCCTGGCATGAATTCTGACCCCATACTGTGAGTTATGATCATGTATTTCACCATGGCATTTGCTGTTGAGAAAGTCGGGCGCTCCCAATTCAAGGAGTTTTAAATTCTGTTTACAGAGGATGGTTTACAAGAGGTATTCAAAAGTATATGTTGACTCCATCAAAAGGAGGGCCATGGCATTTCAAGTGTTTTACATTAAAACATAGCGTTTACAGTAGAGTTGTGATTTATCGGTATTAATAACAAAAATTTCAACAAAAGAGGTATATCAACTGGTCATTCGTAATCTCATCGGTGTCTTATTCCAGTGGCTGCATTAATGGCTGCCTTCTGTTTTCAACCCAGGGCACCCATTTTTGAAATTTTTGCATATTTAGTAAGAAAACTTTATCCAAAGCAACCGTTTCAGTTGCCTGACACATGAAAGCCATTAGATTAAGAGATTATTTTACAGAAAGTTTTGAATGAAGATGAATTGTTAAAAAAATCAGAGGTCTGCATATGTTTTCAGTCACCCTCCGCAATGAGCAATTATTCAGTAAGACTGACTTGTTTTGCATTACTGAAAAAAACAAGAAGAAAAGTTTAACCTTCTGCGTTTTTATGTGCATATGGCTAGGGATGTTTCATTACTGGTGAAAGCACTTGACAATGAGTCACACAGGTACATGTACAGACATTGCAATCAATCAGTTAAGTTAGCCCTTTTTTCGTTCCAAATCCATTACCCTGTCGGAGATTTGATGTCTTATTAAGCGACATCATTAGTTTTTCTGTTCATTCTGATATTGAATAGTAATTGACAGTAATTACAGACATCGCGGTGATGTATTAAGTGTTTCTCGTTGGGCCACTTCATCGGAAATTGCTTTCCAATAATCTCTGTATGTCATGACAGGAAAAGTGACCTTTGACCCTGTTTGCAATTTCCCCAGAATCGATCAGTGTGTCGGGTTTTACTGAACAGAAAGCAGGGATTATAGGAGGTGTTGTGTACCTCAATAGCAAAGCGGTTGTATTTTGTAAACAGATGACAGATTCTTACTTTTTACCCAACTATAATAGTCCATGTTGACTGAGAACTCAAAAAAAGTCTAAATTTTTATACAAGAAGTGTCAACATCACAGTGTACAGTGTATGTTGCAATTTTACAATAACGTCAGAAGCAGTTGTTTGATAAAATGTAAAGGTGTGAGAATCATGTGAGGATTGAACCAGCAGCATGTGAGTAACATGTAATGTTATATAAACAGGACATGAAACCATCCTGCATGAAATTTTGAGAAAACAAAACGAAACAAAACATAAAAATTATGCAAATAGCAACTGAGCTGTATGACTTAATGGAGCATCAAAAGCTTGTTGCCAACTTGGATATTCATTGGGCTACAGACAATGGAGTGTAGGGGTGGGGGTGGGGGGTTAGGGAAGGATAATGAGTATTAGGTATCTATAAGCTTGGTAATTAGATGCACAATTCATAGTCCACTGCAATCACATTGAAGTTGATTTATTTAATAAGAACAACAACAGAACAATATGAGGAAGTTTCAATGCATTACAATGTGCACAGTGAAACTTTGAAAGTGGTCAGTAACGGTCGTCTGAATTGTAGATGTTGATTTGCCACAATAGAGTTTGAAACTGAGTCGTGTCTTTCATCTATATTGACAGATTTTTACTTCAACTTTGATATCTTAATGTTCACTCAGGATTCCTGGGCACTTCTCTAATCTGTCAGCCAAGTCAAGTTACAGGAAATTTGATCCAGCATTGCAAAGTTGATAAAGTACAAGCCCTTGGTGTTTAGGAAATTGATACTTTGAGGATTGATTGTCCAATCACACACAGGCCCATCGCCATGACAGTGCCATGGCAACAGTCAACAGGTCCAATGCCTTGGCAACACCCAACAGCTTCTTTTGTACTAGTATGTAGTCTAGACATATTCTCACTACCATAAGAAGTACAGTGTTTCTCTGAAGATTTTGAAAATTCTTCTTTATTTCAAGAGAATGATACAAGAGAACATTATTTGTTACTCAGAGACCAGAGTATAATCATCCACCAATGTTGATATGCAAGCTTTCTCTGACAAATATTTTGAGATTCCAAACTCTATAACTTCAACAGTAACTTTATTTATCAATTTTAAAAAAAGGAAAACTAGTTTTCAACCTAGCAAAAGTGTTAAGCAGTTGCTTTGGGCCTTCAAACCCTTAAAGGGGAAATTTACCCTGAAAATTAATTTTGCATATTAAACTGATATGGTCATTTAAAGGCATTCGAGTCGATTTTATTCACTTTCACTCACTGGCTAACAAACAGCGGTGTACAAAATACCGGAAGTGACGTCGTAAACTTGGTCATTGAAGCAGTCGACGTGTGCAACTGTAAGCTTTTCCACTTACAGTGTACAGAATGGCTACAGAATATAGGGGCCAAGCACTCGGTGTCGATGTTTAAGTCGAGCAGAAATAAAGTTTTCTGCGAATACCACTTTGAGAAGGACTGCTTTTACCGAAAGTTGCAAGTCCAACTACTGAACTACTAGCCTAAGAAAACTGCCCGGGGCATATCCAGCCCAAGTGCTTTGCTTGTACATATGGGACTGTGCGTACGCTCAGGCACTAGAAACGGAACGCTGTAGACAGGACCGCTGGTTCTAGACTTATCATGGCTACATCGAGGTGTTCTGTAACACATTAAAAATGCTCGCACTTTTAGAATTAATGTCGATCTCTTTAGAGCATTGGCATTACTTCGGTGTCGGCATGATTTCACAGCGATTGGGTTGACAATGACAGGCATGATTGATCGCCGAGAGTAATTTGAACTTCGTCATCAGAGCTAGAATAGTCACTTTCCGAACTCGAGTCGCTGTAACTTTCTGACGATGTCAGTCTTGGATCATCGATTGCTCGTTCAGGTTTGAAGTTATTACCGATTATCTTCGCCATTATGCTTTTTAGTCGAGCGCTGAGGTTTGCGTACCGCGTACGCGTACTCTACTTGGCGTAGAAGAGCTTGGTCATAAGTGACCTCGCTTTGAACCCGCTGTGACTAGTAAGTTTGATACGTCACTTCCGGTTTCCGTGCGTTCAGCTTGTGGCCACTGCGCTAATACGCGCAAGTGAAAGTGAATGAAACCAACGCTATTTTGTTTATTTTTCACTAAATAACGACCTGATTACCTAAGAAAGTCTGGGTAAATTTCCCCTTTAATCATCCTATTATGCAATTTATCTCGATCGCCAAAGGTTTTCAATAGTGTGTTGGACTTGAAGGCTGTAATGGGTAGCTAGGAAGGCTTTAACTATAATCAGATCATATGATATCTGGTGTGTTGAGGTCAATTTTAGAAATAAAATGTTTGATGACAAACACTTTACCAAAGCCATGGTTATCTGTGGCATTTGTATATATCAATAATTGTCGAATAAGGCATTTGGAAGGCTTTATTTCTATGTTTTGGAATAATGTTGTCTGTGTATGCTGTATTTAAAAATTTCCACTGCATGAATTATTCAATATGGATAAGAATTTTTTTAAATTTTGGAATAAGTTTGACCTTCTGAAATAAATGAATGTCGCCCATTGTCCACTTTCTCCATTGTATTCAAAGTAGGTATTGCTTCATTTTAGCCGTGACAGATGTTGTGGTGTCATCGCGTGATAAAAACATGATAAAGTTAACCACAAAGAACTCTATGAAGAATGGAAGTGTTGTGCCATTAAACATTTAATAGGCAAATTTAAATGTGCATTTATGTCTATAAAGTAGTATGCGTTCTATCCCATTCAACTCCAATATCAGCGTAATCTGTTTTCCAACTACAAGGCCACAATGCACAACCACGCCACTGATAACAATGAGCTGTATGCAAATTGTGGTTTCCCAAGGTATCAGTGTCAAGTATTTTGCTTCTCGGACAATGAGGCTGAAAGTCATGTGAAATTTTGTTGAGTTCGATTTGTAATGGTATTGCTGTGTGACTTCTACGATGTGGGAAATAGAAAAAAATAACTTTTGTTGATTTGGTGAAGTACTGCTGCAGCGAACTCTGAATAAATTTTAGCTGATTTAAATACATATTCTCAAAGTCCAAATTACTCTTCAATGATGAAAAATATAAAATATATAAAACAATTATATATAATTTTTGAAAGAGCGACCGTTTTTATAAGGCTTATTTAGTGTCCCTGGTTGAATAATCAAAACAGGGGCATGACTGTCAGTACTTTACCCAAAGCAAGGTTTCTGTTTTATATATTGACATACACCTCTCATACAAAATTCTGTTCTTTCAGATGTGTGAATATCAAACTTGCCCTTGTTGAACATTAATATAATCAATTATTTGTATTTAAAAATGAAACATGGTAACTTTGCGAAACAAATTTGCTTGACTGGCTCATTGAGTTGATATCTGAAAGAGGATAATTCGCTTGTACCAGTCAGATTTAAAAATTTTTAAAGATAGCCTTCCTGAACAGGAAGCAAAGGCGGATATGACTGGTGCTGGTAGAGCATAACTCTTTGACACCCAGCGTGCAAGTGTATTTTTGGAAGGTTCTCATTATTACATAAGTCATATTGTGGCATTGTGCAAGAACAATAGGATCTTTTCAAAATTTTGTTGCCTTGAATTAGCATTCTTTGAGTATAGTACAGAGGCATAAGTTTTCAACATCCTTCATCAAGGAATGGATGAGGTATTATAAAACTTGTACAGTGCAATATACATAATGGCACCTTAGAGCTTTAATTCTCTGCCCAGATTGTACCATCCCAATGTACCATCGTCAAAGATTTAATGTCAATTTTATACACTTCCAGTTCCCCATATTTCGGTGTGAATGTATTTACTTTTGCCCAAAATCCTGGAACAGCTACAGACATAAAGCTTAGAGAGGTACTTCAGTCTCCAGTTTTCAACTGAGTAGGATATGTGCGAAATGACATGGTTCAGACTTTCAAGGTTTCCATTGGAATGTGAAGAAGCAATACCCTTTGTTCATGTGTGACATGGGATCAAGAAAGGTTACACGAGGTCACCTCCCAAGCTTACAGCAATGTGAACCTGACCTAATTCAGGCACTCCTACATTCTTAGTGTTTGCAATGTCTTACTATATCAGTTTTCAACTGTATAGGAGGATGTTTCAACTTGTAAGGATGTATATACAACTGTGTTGCAATTTATAACAATGTATCCAAAGCAGGTTTTTAACTGGCTACAGTGTATACATTATTTGCAACAAAGAAGCCATAATTTGTAACACAGCAGCTATAATTTGCAACAGTGTAACTAACTTTGCTTCAGTTTGCAACAGTAAATCTGAACTGTGATTATCCACAAATGTGTGAATCAGATAATTTGATACAAATCCAAAATATATATAATGAATAATTCAGATATTTTCATACACAGTTGGATTTTATGATTCTGATCTTGTAATATTTTCCTATAAGACTTTCTTGTTACCAAATTCACTGGTGTGCATATTTTCCTTTCATGCAGACATTCTACATTGTTAACTGTTTTGACTGTTTTCAAAAAGCTGAACAATATTGAATACATCTGGTGTGAAACAACATTTAACTGGGTAGCATCAATGACTGTCAGTCTCCTGCACAGCCAACCCACACAGCATACATCTTTATTCAATTCTCTAGTGTGTATTCATTATGTTTGCTTGACATAAGTATGATACTGCCAGAAATGAGTCGTATCTCTGATTCTATCAGCGCATATGCTACTTTCATGAACTCTTTATCCATTCCAAGGTTAGTTGCAAAATATCATGTAGGCTGTCGAGTGAGTTTCATTGAACGATTCCAAACTCCCTGTTGTGTTACCACAATTTTCAGAATTTAACCATTTACCAACCACCTAAAAATAAGCCTTGCATCCAGGGTACACCAATTTTTTTAAGCATACTTGTTAATATCTGAAAAATGTATGCCTGCCTTTCTATTATAAATAATAGAGGTAGTCTGTGAGAGATTGAAATCTATGATGTCATTACAGAGGTAGAAGCTGTAGGCAATCAATGTATGTTGTGTGTTTCTGATTCTACCTAGCATTCAATTTATTTCTTTGTAGAGTTATAAGGCACTTGTAATGAAGTCAGAATATCTCTGAAAATTCATGTGTGGTTGGAGGATTGGCTACTGCTAATGAAAGACCTAGGCAGTGTTTTATGAAAGATGTTAAAAAGTGAAAATTGTGTCTGAAGTTTTAATATTTACCCAGTATATGTTTTCCAAAATATCATTTCAAAACATAATATTATCAGTATGAGCATTAGAACAAGTTGCCTAGCATTGAACACTCACCATTTCTTTAGAATTTCACCTGTCTTTAATGAACAGTAGTGTCGCTCAGAGCTATTTATATGAAGGTTAAAATTATGAATGTACAGGCTACAGGAGACTTTTGGCAATTTATGTTTTCAGTGTGGAAATTGTTATCACATTGATGACAAGACATTCTCAAAAAATGAGAAACATAGAAATAAAGACCTATATCATGTGTGGCAAGGTGGAAGAAATTACAAGTTGGTGTTAGATTACATCAGAGATAGATATGTAGACACAGCGTGTGCGTGTGAAGTAATAGTCGGGCAAATATTGCAATCAAGGCAGACTGTGTAGGCCGTTGATAAAATACCCTGTAGCTACACATGGCATACACTTTGCAGGTGTACCACTCATGAGAGAAAAATCTGACCATTTAAAATAGTTGTATTCAGTGGGGTATAAGCTGTAAAATTTCTGAGTGTAACCCCGAGCGATGTTGGGTAGCAATTTCTGCTGATCTTGCATGCATGGACAGTACCAGTACCGGTACACGCAGATGGAGACAGTGGAATAAATGTGGGCGAGCTAGGGGGTCTTTTATTGGTATGCTTAGAATAATCATCGATGGTTTAGAGTATGAAATGGTATCGTCAGTGGAGACACATACGCATAACAAATCATTGTGAATGCATACAAACTGAGGATAGGATGATGTGGTGTCTGAGTGCTGCTGGTTTCATACCGTCGTGAAGGCCTCTTGTTCAGTCCCTGGGTAATGTAAAGCTACGTTGGCAAGTTATATATATTCCGGGCCGGACAGGATCACAATTTTGTCAATCGCAAAGATGAAAGGAATAACAGATCTGGAAAATAACAACCAGTGTTTAGAAGGAGCATTTTTACAATGGGTAAGCTTTCCTTTTTTTTCTGACCCAGCTGTTATAACTCACTGTGAATTTGGAAGTTACGTCTGTCTGTCGTGACAGTGATGCAAAGTTCAAGTCCCAGTGTAGTTGCATTCATGTCGCTTTCTATGCTTTCACTATCTCCCAAAGGTTTGTTGACCTCTTGCTATCAGAAAGTTAGATAGTGATCAACTTTTGTGTCATAAATTCACCGAAATGTTAAGTCACATAACTTTTTTGTCATAATGGCAAATCGTGGCATTACCATTAAAATACTGGAATTGATAATAAATAAATGGTTGTGTACTTTTTATATATTGACCAAAGTTCTACGGTAACTTTGCCCTTACTGTTTTCAAAGTTCTTGACTTGCAAATTTGAAAAATAATTCGCAAGAAATTGGGATTTTTCCATGAAGATATAAGTGTCTTAGCTTTATAAGAAACCTGTCAGCATACCGGTTAAGTGCATTCTCACTGGCTTCAAGTAGTGGCAAAGTATTTATGGTAACTCAATTCTGTGTGTATTTACCTTGTGCCAGTTCTATATTTGATATAACAGTGCTGTAAAATGATTAATACCAGCGTGTGTGTGTGATGGTCATCTCACCGTGGGGGTCACTGTGCCAAAGTTGGACTCACAAATAATCTTCAATTCAAACATTTCATTCAGAAACCGTTGAGTAACCAAGTCCTCCTCGACTTTTTTTTTTCTGTGATATCTATCGATCAACTTTATCAAACTTTGTTGAAGTGGAAAAAAACAATTATTGCATTTCTCTACCATGCTGTGTTTTTACTGTGCAAATTGTATTTCTCACCCGATCGTTATGTGTGACTTACTGAAACCGTTATGACTGAAGAATTTCCATTGTTTTGTCGCCGGATATTTAATTTTCCGTTGTGTGAAGGTTTCGATCTAAACAATCCCACCGCATGGAATTTGATATCAGATTTAATATCCTCATTGTATCAGGAGGCAAACAGATGTCAAATTGGCCTCGGATTGGAAATTTAATCATGGTCATCATATCACACTCTTTGAAAATGAAAATTATAATCAATTTGATTCCAAAAATACCGCATGTACATTTTAATTGCATCAGTCTGTAGTAGGTATTATGCTTCACACATAATCTTGGAGCTGCACTAAAGTTATTGAAGTACATTGGTAATCAGAATAGATATTTTCCTATGGTCAAAGGTGTATACCTGAAATATTTGTTACATTGTAAGTGTGGGAAAGCATTGTCACATGTGGGGCAGGTTTGGTTATTATAAAGTGTAGAAGTTCATATGCCTATCTAGACTGGCTATTGATACAATGTTGCAAATGGGGTCAAATATATTCCAATATTGACTTGGTGTAATCAGGGTATTACCAGGTGTATTCAGACTGGCTCAGAGTACATTGTCTAGTTGCTTTCACAAAGTATTGTTATAATGGTACATGTATGTTATCAATGTTGTTGGGCTGTCTGTGGTTATGCCAAGGCTGATATCATATATTATATTAGGGTGTTAAAGGTGTTATCATGGTGCTGTCAGGATGATAATGGTGGCATCAAAGGCATTAATATCATGGTTTTGCCTGGTCGATATACTGTGCTGACAGGGCATTATCATGGTTGAGTCTGGTTGATATACTGGTGCTGTCAGGGCAATATGGTGCTGTCAGGGCATTATCATGGTTTTATCAGGTTGATATACTCGTACTGTCAGGGCATTATCATGGTTTTGTCAGGTTGATATACTCGTACTGTCAGGGCAATATGGTGCTGTCAGGGCATTATCATGTTTGGTCTGGTTGATATACTGATTATCTGCCATAATAACTCGCTTCGCAGGTTGTTGGTCTTACCACGAAATGCTAGTATTTCATCGGCTTTTGTTGAAAATGGCATCAACAACTTTTCTATACTGAGAAGGAAATCGGCATATAGTTTTATCTTGAGACTCCAGACAACTGAAAATGTTTTATTAAAGAATATACTCACATCTGACGTCCGTTACTTTTGATTACAAGATCGATGGCGACAGCTTCTGTACCTTAAATTTTAATCTGTATATTCTTAATGACTATACTGTTATGTCGGGTTTTTTTGTAGTTTGATGTTTGTGTTGTGTACTGGAGTTTTTGTAGTTGTTTTTGTTTCTCTTTGGACGGTTTTTCCCAGTCTGAAATAAAGTTATAATAATAATAATAATATCATATTTTTGTCTGATCAACATATACTTGTGCTGTCAGGATAGTAATGGTGCTGTTAGGGCATTATCATGGTGGTGTGGTGTTGTCTATGCATTGTCAGGGTACTTTCGGCTGAAAGACATCTACCATTATGAAGATATCATCCATACCATATATTAATATCAGGATAATGTCAAATTACTACAAGAATAGCATGCTGGTCATTATCAAGGTATTGCCGGGGCGTTTTCAGGAAGCCAGGCAAGGCACTTCCGCTGTAAGACCTTTGTCTCCAAGGTATTGCAAAGGCATTGTTGAAGTGATGTCAGGATGTAGTGAAAGGCCTATTGAGATTATGTTGCATTGAAGTGTCAGATGATCAAATATCATCAGGTATGAATATGCGTCATGAATATCGACCATGTAATTTGTTTTAATACATTTCAGAAAAGCCAACACAATGTTTGACAGCATCTGGTTATTTGACCCAGAATTTTGCACTTTATTTTTCAATCCTAATATCCTCTCGATCATTTTACAACTCCTGGTCAGGCAGACAACCATTTATTGTTTTATAGCTCATAATAATCCGATCAACAGATTTAGAGATATCGATCAAATCTCCATTTTATCAAATAATCATTGGTTCTTCACATACAGTGTCATTCAATATAACCTTCTGTGATGACATCAACGACCCATTTCTAGGACACATCCGTGACGCAATACACCCATTGTTCTCATCCGATCCCCAGACCACGACATTCTACTACTTGTTTATGAAACTACATTAATGAGTGATATATGAATGTGCATATTCATCTATAATGAGTCATTGTGCACAGAATATCAACGAACCTCAGGTGCAGCACTTTGTAAGTGTTTCACATTTGTAACTGTTTAACTAACACCTTGGAAACTGTTTTCTATTGAATTTAAATCCATTTAAGTAATTTTCTGTCTGCTATATAATATTGTCAATGATATTGCTCGGTAATCATGACTGCCAAGCCTTCAGCATCTCTGCATTATCTTCCTTCAAAGTCAGGAATGAGAGTGTACATCATGAAACAACAAACCTGTGATACATCAATGAACATGTATTAACCTTACCTGAAAGTTTACAGTGGCCAAAATAACTCCAAATTTACCCAAAACATTAAAATATGATGACAGTAAATGTGATAAAGGTGGGTTGGAAGCTGAAATGTTTTTATCTCAATTACAAAATAAAATTTAGCTTGTCCACAACAAATGTACCAAAATCCCAGGTTTTGAAGCGTAGGATTTCTTCTCCTTTTAATGAATAGTACTTGCTTGTTTGCATTGCTCTACCTTCTTAGAGAAGCGTGAAATTTTTAAAACCTTTGGTGTTTCTTGAAAAATCTTTCCATGCATCAATTCTTTGATAGTAAAATAAAATATGAAGGTTTTCCTTCCTCCTTCTTCAGAGCGAGAGGACTGCTAAAAATTTACCAGACACACTACACATTTTGCCATCGCGTAGGGCTTCTACTTGTATGAAATTAGCCAAAGGATGAGGATATCATTTTCTTCTATAGTGACATTATTCAGATTTGTTGTGACACTATTTTATTTATCGTCGCATTGAGAAAGTTTTCAGTTTTGATGCTATATACAACCTTTTCAGATTTCAGTATTGTGTAGGCAATTCTTGCCCAGCCATTAAGATAGAAGTGGCCTGGATATTTCTTTCGTCCATTTCTTCCTGCCCGTCACTGGCCACACTTGAAACAGGAGTTTTACATTCCATTCTTTTGGCTTGAATTGGCCCAGGTTCATAGGGGTTGTTTGGCAGCTATTTTTACTCTGGGCGTAGGATAGAGTATAGAATAACTCTGTAATGTCACATAGCCACTAAATCAAACCATTAAACAGTCAATGAGAATTAAGCCATGCATAACAAGGTCACTGAATCATACTCTGATAGCCAATTTAATTGTACTGTCATATTTTTTCGCCTCAACTTTAATTCAACAAGTCATTCATAGAATGATACTATAACTTTCATTTGAGAAAATCAGCCATTGAAAGATATTCAAATTTTCAGTTAACAAAATCAGTCATTGAATGATTACTTCAACTGTCATTTAACAAATCAGTCATTGGATGATTACTGTATCTGTCATTTAACAAAATCTGTCATTGAATGATTACTTGAAATGTCAGTTAACAAATCTTCAAACTTTCCTTTTACAAAATCAGTCGTTGAATGATTACTTTAATTGTCATTTAACAAATGAGTCATCCGATGATTAATGTAACTTTCATGTAACAAAATTTGTCATTGAATAGCTCTGTGATCATTCGTGGAACATTCAGTCATTTATGCCTTGTTCAGATTGACCACTTTGCATCGGTGCAGCACCGGTGCTGGGCCGGGGCCGACGTAAAATAACCAATGAGGACATGCTGCGTCGGCCTTGGGCCGACACAGTTTGGTCCCGGTGAGAAGGGGAGTTCAGGGCTGACGCAGGGCCGACGCAAACCGCCTGTGTGGACACGTTACGTTGGCCCTGGTCCCAGTTGACGTCCTCACATGTTCATTGGCGCGTAGAGTATGGCGGTTCGTGGGACTAACTGGAGCACGGAGGAGACGTTAAATGATGAGTGGTAGTCATATTTGCCCTTCTTGTGCGTAAAAACCGCCGGAAAAATCGTGAACAGTAGAAACAGCGCGCCAGTATTCAAATCCACCATCTTGAACCTTGACAGGTCAGAGGTCACAAAGGACGGCAAATTTACGTCGGCGCAAAACTCACATACCGGTAAGTGCAGACACGGACCAAATCTGTTCCCAAAAGGAGGATTATTTTGCGTCGGCCCAAATTTCAGTTGGGTTGCCAATGTGAACAAGGCTTTAGATTCAACAATTATTAGACAAACTTCATCAATGGTGGTAACAAACAGATCTGTAAGTGTTCATCACTGTGACAGTTTGATTCAATGACAGTGTGACAACACTGCTAAGTGACCATTGAGATTTGAAAATATGATTCAATAGCTTTGTTAAAGCTTGTATGTTAACTGAATGAAATGTTGGTTCCAGACATTTATTCCGTGGATGTGGAAGCTCAATTCAGTTACAGGCTGCTCAATTCAGTGACATAGTGATTAATTAGGGCTGTGACAACTTGACACAGTGTCTCAAACACCTTGATTAAATGACTATGACACTTAAAAGTCCATAGCATAACTTGGTTGTGACAAAATCATTTGATTAGTCTGTGATAAATTGCTTACTCACCATATGAAATCTTCATTGGGTGACCGTGACAGCCTTATTCAATGACCGTAGCAGTGTCATTCAATGATTGTGACAGCATTATTCTGTAGCAGTCACATCACAATTCATTAACACAATGTGATTCAGTTAGACAGTGACAATTCTATTCAATGAAACTGTGTCAGTATTGTTTTCTATTATAGTGTGAGGTGAAACCTTAGCTCACTGATCGGTAGAACTTAATTCTGTGACTCTAATAAAATGATTTATCAATTCTTGCAGGGGTTCATCAATGAATGACAGACAAGCCATACAGTTCTCATCAGTGCCCTTGAACTTCTAAAGGAAAACTGACCAACAAATCTTACTATTTAGTTAAATTTAGTCCATTCTCTGTACATTTCCTTTCAGTCCATTCTGTCCATTCCATTTCATTCCAGTCTGTTTTGAAATGCTATTCTGTGTTCAAGAAACATGTAAAACAGAGATAAAAATCTCAGTCCTTTACTTTTCACCTCAGCATTAGCTTTGCATTGTGATGCAGCTTGCAAATCCTTCACAGTTTTGATGGGAGAGTTGATTTTAAATAGCTGCCTGCTAGAGAGATGATTTTTATGACTCGCACAGGATCAGAGATGGAAGCTGTACGGTAGTTGAATGCCAGAGAGTTCGGAACGTCACTGGGGTAAACGTTTGCAATCCATGGAATGTTTTGTGGAATAACCAATCACAGCTTTGTTAAAAAATTCATGCTGCTTGAAACAAATCCCTAGCAAAATTATGACTTTGGAAATAATACCGGAGGAAACGTCCATACTTGTCTTGAATTATTTGTGGATTTGGAACTTTTAGCCTGAAATACGGGAGTTCAACATTCACAGATTCAGCCTACAGTGTGTATGTCTGACATTTCATTCGTATCAAGCCAGCATCTATGAAATGGATTTGTTGCCTTGATAATTGGTGGGCATAAACCAAACACAGCTGGTATGAGCTGTGTCTTCATACCTCCTGGTTTGAAGCTCTAATTTTTTTGCAATCGAGAAGAGATGGTTGAGATCGTCTCTTCTGTCCAGTGACAGTTTCATAATTACTATCTGTATCCATTTTCAGAGTCAAGAAAGTGACCTGAGTTGAAAGATAGCACCTCGCAACATAGCAAAAGTGTTAAGTTACCTTCTCAGTCAGAAATGGCTTTTGTCCAAATAGATTAACCCGCCACAAACCTCATGTTGGGTAAATTTGAATTCCTTTAATGTAATTCAAATCGATATCCATATATTTACCAAGGAAGCATCACAGTTCACAGTCTCAATGTTCCCCAGGGAATTGAAGGAAGTTTTGTAATGTTTCCCATTTTTGTTTGCACATTTGACCAAAAACAAATACAGATTTCTTCAAGGTGTTATTTGAAGCACTCAGCTCGTAGCAAGCACAGAGTTCTGTGGCTTGTTAGACGACACAGTACGTGGTACTGATGAATGTTAAGTAGTGAGAGAAAACGTCAATACCACAACTTGTAATGGACGAGTAAATAAAAGTGGATAAATGGAATCTAGAAATAGATCATATGTTGTTAAAGAAATTTGAACGCCTTGCTCTGGGCAAATGTAATACTGCTTTCTGCAGTTACTTTGTTTTTATTTCCACACCATGAAGAAAATCAATATTCCATTCATGTATATTGCTTTGGATTTGGTTGCGGTTTTTAAAGTAAAGCAACTACAGCCATCAATTTGCATTCTGTCAGCATTTTTCCAAAGTATTTACTTTACGATCGTGTTTTCGACCATCGTCTGTTTTCCCTTTTCCTAATTGCCATGTCAGATGATTATCGGAGGACATATGTCAATAGTACATTTGATGTGACTCCAGGCATGAGTAGAAGGGACTTTACTGTGCTCAGGAACTCTCCTTGCTCAGGAAATAACCCTCAGTTAATTACAGAGTTTGTTAACAACATTGGATACGTGATTGACAAGAGGGCCTGTGGTATATTACAAAATTATTGTCTATGTTTATGACAAATTTTTCTTGAAGCTGAAGCTAATGTTTGAGAGGCATTGCTTGGTCTATGTTCTCTAGTAATTAACTAGAGTGATCTTCTTTCCGACACTCTCTTTCACCGTTTGTAATTTGTCATATATGTTGTAGAATGCAATTTGAAGTTTTCGTGACAGGGCATTTGTTTTATGCATTACTTGAAGTTATCATTGATGTCATCGTTATCATCATCATCATCATCATCATCATCATCATAATCATCTTCACCATTATCATCATTATCATAATAATTACTATTATCATCATCATCACCATCATCTTCATCATCACATCGTCACCATTATCATCTCCCTCCTCCCTCTCCTCCTCCTCCTCCTCCTCATCATCATCATCATCACCATTATGATCATCATTCTCATCATCACAGTCTTCATCACTGTCACCATCATTGTCAGCATCATCATCATCATCATCACCTTGGTCATCGTTTCCATTGTGTTCATCTTCATTGTCATTGTCACTGTCTTCATCACAGGCACCATTATGTAATGGTTGTCACTGGCATTGTCATCACTGTCATTGTCTTCTTGTCATCATTTGTCACCACCACTACTAGCACTTCAGTCGACCCCTATCGTATCATCAAAATTGATTGACGAGGAATGCACATCGCTTGTTGATGTTGGACAGTGCAGAACAGCACAAGTGGAGCACAAATTTCTTTTTCGAAGAAAAGGGCATTTTCACTTATAAAGTTCATCAGAAAATGAAGGGTTGTCTTGATGAGCAAAAATTGTTTTTGTTGGAAATATTCCGATAAGAACTATTTATCATGCAATACCATTGCCTGTCTAACTGTCTCGAGAAAAGAACTTCTGCTATGCCAGATGTTCTTGAAAATTTATTTGCACAGGTCATAACAACTTGCATTCTTTCTGAAAAGAGGTCTTTAATGGTGCCATGTCTCACAATTCAAATATGCCAACTGGCAACAAAGTTGCAAGAAAAAACCCACCATGACATTGTATGGTATTTGTTACTTTTTAAACTAACAAAATCAAAAATAACAAAATATAGGCGACCTCAAACAGACATGAATTTAATTTGTAGGATCTGTTGAAGAGCTCCTCACCTACCTTGTAATTACTACATAACCACTTGATTTATGACTTTGTTGCCCTCTGATCGATTTTACTTGTAACAGCTGTGGATGTGTTGTACATGACGGGCCTCATGAACAGTAGTGTTGTCTCAAAGAAGAATGTCAACACAAGCTGTCAGTCTACACAAGGCTCTCTCTCACAGTATATACATCAAATTAATGATACTGCTTTCAGTGATGCACTTGCCCATGTTTTCAGTGGTCTCCAGTGGAAGTCACCGTTTCAGACCAGTTGTTGAAGGTAGACAGAATTCCTCAGGAAAATTAAAACAAAATTTGTAGTAGCTCTGCTGAACTTCAGGCATTGAATAGGGTGTAACCCTTATAGTTGTGTGAGTTCAACTTTCATTTATTGTCGACTGAAACCTTTGGATGGTGGGTAAATTACCGCTGGTTCTCGTATGACTCACAATCTTGAGCTGTTCAATGAAACACAGAGCATTAGTTTTCTGGCCCAGTCCTGTCAGCGAGGAGTGATTCGATACTATGTCGGTGTCTGATTTGTTAACTTTCGTGTGGATTTAGAAAAGGTTTTGGGGTTAATAGATTTGACAGATGATGGCACACGCTCACTGACATAACTGGGTAATTGGGATAGATCATACTCATCTATGTCATCAGTTGCTGTGACAACGGACTAGTGTTTAGAACTGTCTTCCTTTGTTGTCAACCCTTGCCAGAGAATAGATTTAGACACACCAATTTCACCACGTCTCTCCAAAACAAAAACTTTGAGGGTGTGAAGCTCACTGGCAAAATTATTGGATGCATATACAAAATTTTTGACAACTGTATCCATTTCATTTTCAAAAAATTTCAAATGTACAAAAGATAGCAGCAAAAGGCTGTAATGAGATAACCCTGGCTGAAATTCTCCCTACCACTTATTCCAATTACATATGTTGTTATCATTTGTTTGTGTTGAGAATTTCAATGATAGTTCTTTGAAAGAAATATTTGTTATCACTTCTTATGAAGTTGGACAACTAATATTAATACTGGGACTGGTTCGTTCTGTGGATTGCATCTCTCTTCAAGCACATGTCGAAAGTAGCCCGGAGGTATTATGTCTACGTTTTCATAAACATCTAAAGTCTCAACTTTGTGTGTCTGGTCAAGTTACTGTTTCTTTGCCTCCACTCTGTCTGTTTAGTCATGTTGCAGTATCTCTTTGAAGTTGACCATCTTTACCAAATACCGGTGTTCGGTTTCAGCCAAGTTTATGTCCATTTATGAGTACTTGTTAAACAAGTAAGATCACTGTTATTCCCAAGGGATATGAGGTGTGACCATGGCACTGCGCTATATACATTGACTTTGGTCAAGAGAGTTTTGTCAGGGAAACTGACAGAATACTCCCTATCCTTGACATATTTTACTTCTGCTTTATTGGAAGTTCTTTTGAAAAGCCATAGAAATTTCTAGAGAGTCATTTTCTGTGTGCTGAATCAGAAATCATGAAGTCTTCTTTCATTACATCATGAATATATTTTATTTATCAGGAACTGTATTTAGTCGAACTTTGTTTCTGTCGAGTAATATACTTGTTGTCCTGGCATACAATAATATATAACATCTTTTGGGGACTTAACTGGTTGGTCTGACTCGCTGGTTGTGTTATATTGCAAGAGAATTTTCTTTCTCTATGTAAGTATCTTGTACTCGGTTACAGCTGACCAGTACATTGGGCCCTATCATCAAGGATGACAGATATGTTTATATAAACAGGATCTATTTTACAAGTTGAGGTGAAGGTTGACGTACTTTCAAGATTCAAATGTCATGCAAAAGGGTTTTAATCTGTCTTGTGTTGTACACCAGAGAAGGTTAATCAAAAGTGACATTTCGTTGTCTTCACATATTTCAAGAAAGTTCATGATAAAGTACACCATTTACCCAGTGTGTATGTGTACCCATTGTCTTTTCACTGTTCCAGCTTTAATAGTTGCAAGAAGGCTTACACATTGAAAATCAAAGTTTCAAACTCACAGCTTGTACTTCACACACCAACTTTGCAAACTATTCCCTACAGATTAAGAATAAAACACCCAGGTTCTCCAAGTAAATTTTAGAGTAGAAAATGTCAAGTTCTGTCACGATTTTAAAGTTGAAATCTTCACCATTCTGTTTATATATACATGTACCATTTGGGAAAAATGAAATTTGTTCAATGTAGACAACTGTAATTTCTCTCCAAGTCTCAAAATAAGTCCATATAAAAAAACTACATCATAAAATAACCAAAATAAAATTTATCTGTGGATTGCATTTTGCCCCAACTGTTAAAAATTTGCTTTTGATTTCTGTATTACGTGCTCTTCACTGTTCCATGACGGAAGTAAAAGAGGCAAATAAGAAATTGCAACCCAGTGGTGCCAGGTTTCAATTAAATTTCTCAGCGAGCTCCCGAATGTTAATCTTTAATTCCTCTTGCGTTGTTTTTGCCAGTAGGCATTAGTGACACAGTAATGCAAGATTTCTGTTTCAGTGGAAGGCAAGATTATAACAAATGTCAGTAGCTTCAAAGCACGGAAGGATCATCAGACATTGATAGCATAGTAGGAGTGAGGAGATTATTATCTTCGATTTATACACTGCCTTCTGATATTATGAACTCTGTAGAAATGAAACCCATCATAGATGACTTTATGATAGTCTGTAGCGTGTCCTTTTACAATTGACATTTTCTTCTCCACATAAACTGTTTTCATAACGTTACCTGTACTGATCCTATATGGTATAATGATGAGTAATGCTAGTCTGTACAATTGCTGAAAAAAAAATGTCTTCCTAGTCTAGAATAATAAAATTTGCAATGCTGGCTTTATCTGTATGATATTAGACACATCTATATGCTGTTTGAAGTTTATAGCAGAAATGTTCTTACTACAGTTTGATAGCAAATAATACGATCCAATGCTGAGGACATTTTGCAAATACACATGATAAGTGAAAAAGGTAATACATGTATACCCATTAATTTACTGAGATGTGCTTCACAGAACTCCTCCAATTCTATCATTTAGCCGAGTCCAATGTTACAGTGGATCATCCTTTCTGATCTATGATTTGACAGAGACATTCTAGAATCCACGGAATGTTTTGAAAGCACCAATCCATTCATTGATTGGAATTGGTTGCCGAATCCATTACCATTCCAGAAGATAACCCATTTTCATGCCCGACTACATTTTACTGTCAATATTGATCCAAAGCTGCACAGATCAAGTCATCCAAGTGTACTCCACAGTTAGGAAAAGTGGAAGAGGGGTTAATTTACATAACGGTGAATAATTTGCATATCATTATGATATGCAAATGGTTCTTTTGTGTTGTTATTAACATATGAAAAAGATTTGTCAAAAAGGCATGGAATTAGCCCACCTCCCGTAATCCGTTCCCGTTCGTGGAGATATCTGCATTCAATATTTTCAGTGTCAAGAACTCAATTCAGACTCTGAGTGAAAAGAATCATTTCAGCTCTACTGACAGAGATATTTGAAAAACACTGCTTGCTGATGATTGGATATTACTTTATATATGTAAAGTTTTTAGAGGGAAAATAAGTGATTCATAGACTTTGTTATGTTGCTCTGTAGAATAATTATTCCCAGTAGCAATAGTTTGGTCAGCCCAGAAAGCAGCATGTCTGAATCCTGGAGTAACCTTATGTCTTGTGTAATCGTAGATCTCTGGTATGCTAAAGATCTCGTCTGTGATATAGAACACAGTGAACTGCCACCGTCTCCATGTCAACAGCACATTTACACCACTCTCTTGTAGAAGAGATAAACAACTCCAAAACTATCAACATCCAAATCAGAAAATACGACGTAACTTCTTGTGACCACACGTTGTACAGATCACTATAATATAACATGGATGCTCAGTAGCTGTATTTGATTGAATAAAAGTCTTTCATGTTGTATTTTTTTTATCAAGATAACTAACAAAAACTTGGAAATTCGTAAATTTACCATAAAGGAAGGAAAAATCCTTTGTGTTAGAGGGCGCACCAAATAGCAACATCCCATTCAATGTACTGTCGCTTTCTTAATTGAGAATTTGTATTTACTTGTACTTTTGTAGGCTTAAAGTGATATCACTCTCATAAAGTCCATTGAAAATAGTAAATTTTCTTTAAATATGAATGAGTGATAAAAAAATGTAAAATCTCAAGAAAGGAGAAAATTTATTCCATTAGTAAAAACATAAAGGTATTATTAGAATGCTCTGTTGATCTCAGTTATCTGTGAAGTCACTGGCTGCTGAACAAAGAATCTTTGAACCAAAGTATATAAATTGTAGTCCTTTCAGGTTGAGATAAAGCATTTGAAGTCTGCTAAGTGTCTTCACCATTCAGTGGTGTCAATCATTTCATTTGCGCAGTGTTTCATGAGAATAACCTTCACCCCCTGAACCAGACCCTTACTCTTGTACTGTATTTATCAAACTGACATAGGCACCCTCTCCCCGGGACCCTCTCACAGTATTTGTGACATGCTCCAGGTCTACAAGCTGAGTGATTTTGAACAGACAGCTTCTGCAAACAGATTCTGTTGACGTATGAGCCTTGGTAACTTTTTACCAATCCGTCAGTCAGATCACATTCAGGATAGGTTGCAGCTTGGCTTGAGGCATTTACTCACATTCTTCTTGTAAGGCTTCTCCAGCTAGATTTAACCTGGATATTATTGAATTTCCATGGCAACATAAATAGATGCCCCTTTCCTGCACTTTATGTCAAATTCTGAGTATTTTTTGTTTTTCTGTGAAATTGTTTTTTACAAAAATGCAAGTTTTCCTTTCTACACTTAATCTTTCTTTTCAGTTTTGCATTTTCCGGACCCAAGCATGATTTCACATGTACATGTTTATATTGCTGTGGATCTACAAGTTTGAACACACCATTATAACTAGCTGTATTCACTGTAGTATAAGTGTAACTGTTGTCTAGGAGAATACTTATATTTTCATGCATCTAAATGTTGAAGATTCAATACCCCTTCGCATTATTATGCATCTCGAAACTGACAAAATTAAACTTATGCTCAAACTTGCCGTAGACAACTTTAAACTATTCTCTTTCAGAATCACGAATAATAATTGGTGTCACTGTGCAAATTTTGGAACCAGAGAAACGAATTACCTAAGATTTACCAACATTTGAAATTCAAAATGGCTGCCCTGCCTGTGGAGAAACATAAAATTTCAATTTTCAAGAAACAAAGACACTGAAGATTTGTCTTACTCAAAGGCTTTAAAATGAACCTCATTAAAGCCCCAATGCTGCTAACTTTTGATGATAATTTCACCATTTTTATTTTGAATGTGAACCATAATTCCTTGTTCTTCTCCCGAAAGAATGTTGATATACACAGTATCCTGCTTGTCAACTCAGCCCCGATGGTTGTAAAGTGCATTGTTTATTGTTGAAAACTGACTTCTGGTCCGGACTAGAATTCAAATGTAAACAATGACCATGCATTTTACACATATAGACACTAAGTTGACAAGCTAAATAGTGGGTGTTTCAACATTCTTTGGGGAGTAGAATAAGAAGTTGCAATTGATTTATAAAATGAAAATAATGAAAAAAACCATCGAAAATTAGCAGCACTGGGGCTTTAAGTGGTAGACAAGAAAAAGTATTGTAAAAATTTGAGTGTCCAAAAATCTGTCCCTGAGGCGCATTCTACCTTAAAAGTGAAAGCATGCCAGGTCAGGTAGGGGTCATGAAAATGAAGTATTGTAAATATTTAATGAATTTCTCTGTGCTGTTGATAAAAGTGCAAAATTACCAAAAGTTCAAGAAAGCATTATTTGATGCCTTCTAATACTTTACTCATTCAGCTACCAAAACAAATTTAAATACTTTGAAAATTAACATCACAATACTCTCCTCTGAACGTAAAATTTATAGTGGTTTAAAACAGTTTGAAGTTGTGAATGTAAAAGTGGCAAGGGGGTCGTCATGTGGAAAAGAAGTGAATAAATGTCATCCAAATCTTGCTCTTGATTTCATCTATAATAATATTCAGAATCAGAACTCGTTCCCTTAAGATTGCTCAAACATTTGAAGCAGTGAAAAGCCCTGAATAAGCTAATGTATGAAAAATTCTCAAGCTTAAGGTTGACAGCAGCGAAAAGCCCGACAGAATCTTTGAATGAAAAATTCTCAAGCTGTAGGAGATCAACGTACTTTCTAAAGTGCATACTTCATCCGATAAAAGCGCTTAATCGGTTTGGTTTGAAGATGCGTTCTAACCAAGCACACTTTAACATGCAAGCACATATCAACCCTTCATCCTCTATGGTTCAGTCCAAACCCATTGTTAGCAATAGTGATCGTGGACATGTTAACTGGGAATTGGGGTCAACAGGTCCAAAATGCACCATCTGTAATACACATGTGTAAATCCTCAGCTGTACACAAGAGTTTTGCTGCTCCTTTGTGTTGTCATTTTTGTCTTCAAAAACATCCTTCTGTAGCTCACACTGTAAATTTGATTCATTTCTGTTTCCATATTAAATTAACAAAAACCATTATCTTTACGACAGTGTTTTATAATACTTTTATTCTAACAAGAAAATGACTGGATTTTTTTGAAAAAAAAATAGGGGAAGGAACGAGTTAATATGGTTGCTATTCTTCGATAAAGATATCATGCTTTAAAATCAAAAATTGTCACACAAAGAAAACACAAGAACTGTAGACTATATACCGTAATTCCTGTGGACGTAATTAACTGTCAAAAGCATGTGTACTTTCACCATGAGTTACAACTGTTAAGTTTGCCCAGACTTTGACCTGAGGGGAGTGTACTGCCCTCTAGAGGTAAACTGCTGAGTTCTGATAAATTAGCAAGGCCTTTGTACAGCCACAGCACCAAATGGTATTCTGTCTGATATTAATCCACTGTAAAAAAAACACAAGATAGATATGATTATCTTTATGCATCCCACCCACTCACATTAATAAAAACCAGCCTGTGTGCGACAGTCTGCTTCTATACCAGGAATATAGCTGTCAATGTCAGTGATGAAAATGTTTTCATTCACCCCGGCAGTTCCCTTCTGGAGTTCAAAGGTCAGCAGGGCTGGCATGTACTGATGTGTGACTGTATTTTTCGCGCCGGTCTGACAACAGGGAGATTTTTGTGCCTGCTGATGGTCAGATCTTTGGATATTGTCCAACCCACCAACAACTGATCAGTGGTACCGGTAAACTGTACTGCATACCAAAGCACGTCGAATAGTTAGCGCCTATTTTTTCTATGTCGAATGTCACTTTTGTTTAGTCTGGCTCCGTGCAATTTCTGCCGCAAAAAGATGATAACTAAAAAGAAACGTGACCTCACTCTGTATCTTGTCTATTACAGCTGTATGACAAGATAAACACAAAATCAACAAACCAGCCATACGCTCAGAAAAACCAACCCAGTGATTCAGTACAGAGAGCTCGAGAGGTAAGCAAGTGTTTCATCCATTGTCAGTGCTCTTTATTCAGACTTATTCATGATTTGATTGTTCTGTGTCAGCATGTGTGACAAGTTCGAATCATGATCATTCATAGAAAGCCACAGTAGATTTCTGTGAGAGCTCTTTGATGTATGACTTTGTATTCTCGATTCCAACTTTTACTCTGCTGTGTTTCTTTTACAATAATACATGCCCTGAAACAAAGTTTTATGGATAGACTGTTGATCAAATTTTTCCCAAGGACACCAATTTCTTTTGTAATCACGAAGAAAAATTCAGGATTACCATGCAAAAGATTTGGATTGAAGAAACAAATCACCTAAATTATCCATATTTGAAACTCCACCCGGCTGAAAGTAAATTTTGATTTTCACGAAAACAGGTCGATAAAATCTCTGTCTATTTCACAGGCTTTAAAATGGGTCCATGCATGCAGTAGACCAGAAAAGCATTGTAAAAATTTGAGTGTCCCAAAAATCTGTCCCTGAGGGGCATTCTACCTTAGGTTGCATAGTAATGTGACCTTTCCCGTAGACAAGGGAAATTTGATTGCTTTCACCCTGACCTCAACCAATCATCCCTCAAATACATGTACAATGTGATATTCTTATTGTGAAATGGGCAAAACTATTCAGAGCTGTGGGGGTCCAAAAGTTTTGGATATCAATGTATAACATTAGATTATCCTGATTTTTACTTATTAGCTCCCATATATATATGCATATGTATATATGCAAATGGGAGGTATTCGTATAAGGTGGAAAAATGTCGTCTGTATGTATGTATGTATGTACGTATGTATGTATGTATGTATGTATGTATGTATGTATGTATGTCCGTCCACATCAAAAACTCCTAAACCGTAGCACCTACTGTCTTAGTATTTGGTGTACAGGTGCACCTAGGGGTGGAGATGTGAATTTGTTCAAATGAACATGTCAGTGCCAAAAATATGCAAATGAGGGGAAAAAAAGGAAAAATCCTGCAAATGGCTAAAACTCAGTAAGCATTGGTCAGATTTGGTTGAAACTTGGTATGCAGATCTGATTTCTTTAGGTATTCTAAATTATGTGTGCAAAAATTTGGATGAAATTTGCATGTTTGTATTTTTAGGGTATTTTTTCCGTTTTTAGTCAAAAAATCTTGTTCTCTGAAATCACTCGTCTGATTGCTATGAAACTTGATATTCATGTTCCTCAGGATGACCTCAGTCATGCTTGTACAAATTGTATTGATATTGTCATATTTGTAATTTTGGGGCAATTTTCCCAATTTTTAATAAAAAAAAATTTTTATCCAAAAACTACTGATTTGATAGGTTTGATATTTGGTATACAGGTATCTAAGATTAATCTCAATATAATGTATTGAAGGTATGTTGAAACTGGCAATTTTTTTTTATTTTTGGGGCAATTTTTGCCTTTTTTGGTCAAAAAATTTTTCTCCTAAAACTTCTGATCTGGTAGCTTTCATATCTAGTGTACAGGTTCCTAGGGTTTATGTTAAAATTAGATATATTCAAATTAGGATGAAATCTGCAATTTGTATTTTGAGAGGGGCACCAATGGGTCAATTTTTAGCACCTTGGTCAAAAATTTGTTTCTCAAAATTTACCAGTCTGATTGCTTTGATATTTAGTAAACCGGTTCTTAGGGTTTTTGTTAATAAGATATATTGAAATTAAGTTGAAATCTGGAATTTTGAATTTTTGGGGCAACTTTGCGAAACTGTCAGTTTTACTGGGATATCTTTCATTTTGTATTTTTAAGATTTTTTTTGGTAATTTTATATCTACTGGAACTAAGAGTATATAATGTGGTGATTTAGTAAGCATTTGATATGGTAAACTGTATTTGGTGTTGAAATGCAGTAAAAAAATCCTGGCAGATTTTGAAAAAATTCCAAACAAATGCCAATAAAAAATTCAGCCAGAGAAGGTTTGACAAAAAGAAAAGGTGGGAGAGTGGGGAAAAAAGAATGTACAATGGATCGGATAAAAAAGATAATGTACCTCATCGATCTTCCAGACACCACCCCTTATCAAATGCGCAATTAACCATGCAGTGTATTTTAGTTTAAGATGTCAAGTTAGGTAAAGATTTGAAAGGAATAGTCAAGTTCACCACAGTTTAACTTTATCTCTTGTATCATCATCCTTGTGTAATTGGTTAAGTTTGTAAGTTGTTCCAAATGTGGATGCACCAGCTGTTCTGGAAGAAAACAATGTTTACTTTTCCCTGTAGAGTTTCTGAGTTGATGATTGTATGTTGAAATTTCTCCATGTATCTGGTGTATGGGCAAAGTGTAAACATTGGTTGCATGTTATGTATTTCAGTCTAATATGTCAAATATTGTAAATGAAAAATCAAGAACAGTTTACTGTGTGCTTGTAAAAGATAACGTATTTGTCAATACATATACTGCCTTGCAGATTGATTGTCTTAAAGATTATCACAGAAGTAGAAAAGGAAAAGAAACTAATCAAATTGCTGTAAGATATTCACTCTTAGTGCCTGTATAGGCCTACACTTAACTATTTTATCATTACATACAGCTGTTTGTTATATCTTTATCACTCTCCATGGGCCAAGGCACACTTGGGGTCAATGTCATCACTCTGTGCCAGTCTGTGTATGTCAGTCTGTCTGTATACAGTATGTATGTCCATGTTTCATACAATTGTTGACTTGTTTTGATAACTATATGGGAGCGAACAGTGATGTTGTCACTATTTTTTTTGTAAAACTGAACATATATTTAGTGTTGCTGAATGAAATGCAGTTGCAATGATAAGCCTAAATACTAACCACCGAGGAATTCATTTTATCATGAAAGAATTTACCAATGTTACACTCAGAGGAGAAGGATTCACATTGGAGAATTTATTGTTTTAGCAGTTATCCCATGTTGACCATATTCACAACTGTCACACATACTTTTTATTGGTGAAAACTGTGATATGAGATTGAAACTCAACTGTAAATCATTAATTTTACTGTAAATTTTTCTGTGGGAATATTCTCCCGAACATTGAAGTTGGTTACGTTCTTGAATTTCTAATGCCGCATTTAAATTTCATTCTGAGTTGAACATATTTATGAAGGAAATGTTTTGTTTTTCAGTAGGTTAATTTGAGTAATGTTTTCTAACAATTTCTGCAACAAGCTGAAACGGATTTGAACCAGTTGTAGAGACTTCTGCAGTTTGATTTTGTGTTCATAGTCTTTCACTGTGCACTGGTTGATCTGATGGCCATGACCAAAAAATCAGAGCTAAGAGAAATCATCAGATTATCCTGGGAATATGTAGAAGTCCATGTGACATTGTCATAGATACGGAATATTTGTAGGTTGCATATGGTAACTTTGCAAAATTGAAGACGATAAAGCTCAAACCTGTATGTCAATACCTCAGACTAGACATGATTTCTTTAAGCCAATCAAACTGCACTGCCCCCAGGAGACAACGCTAACAAGCAAGAGTTTGCAATCCATGAAATTGCCACTCCAATCATCCACTAAAAAAAATCAGAAAAAAATTTCAGCATGCAATTCCACTGAAAGATCCTTATCCCAAAGTTCAAGTTCGCTGTCATTCCAATCCCATTTGTGGATTTTAAGGCAGATGTTGGGGAGGAGAAGTGGTGTAGATTTTTCATGCTGTTCCATTATGCTCGACCGAGCCCAGTAATAAGGCAGCTGACTGGTATTTCGATAATCTGGTTTTCGATTGCTCACAGTCCTTTCATAACACGCCTAGAGCTACTTGTCATAAATCGAATTATTCCATGCAAGTGACTTTGATTGCCGTGTTTTGCAAGCGTTACCTTTGACCTGACAATCTGTCCTCGGTGCATTACTCAGGTCTGCGGTAAAAGCATACTAAAATTCCGTGTGCAAGCTAGTCGAGTCCACCAGGTGGAAGAATTGATACAAAAATACAGAGAAAATGGTTTAAAGTGTCACTTGAATTGCTCATTCATTGATAGAGGCCATAAAGCTTAGACAGTACAGTGCCACCTTAACAGCTGTCAATTTGCACAGCCCTGATATTGGTAATGCATCTTGCTCACTTCGATGCTTTACAAAAAAAAATATTTCCTCTACTAAAAGTGAAACGGGTTTTATGTTTCTTGTAGGTGCTAGACAGTGTACGACTTCATTCGCATGACAGTGAAGATGTTGAAGAGCTCCAGGCTATTATAACACAACCACATTTTATGGTGAGGCAGTCATTTTTTGTCCGTTTATAACATTGTGAATTACCAGCGTGAATTTATGCCTGTCTGTTAGACATAGACCCAAGCTATTATATGCTGGAATGATTTGCGACAATGGTAGTGCCGTCCAATTTATCAAGTTTCACAGATGTCTGTAAATAACCATTTCAGCGTTACACGTTCTGCTTCTCAATATATGCATGCGTGTGTTTCATTCCCAGCTGTGTTGGTCCCATCTTGTCATATAACATTCCAACTTTCTATCGATAACTAAAGCTTGGAAAATTGCCAAGTCAATATTTCTTTCTTCGTGTCTCCCATCTGTCTGAATGCAATTTTCTTCATTTACCATTGGACACACAATATTGTTCCATTTGTGAGAATGCCAATACTTCTGGTATCATAATGAGGCAGTTGTTTTATGAATTGAATGACAAATAATCTGTGGACAAATTTGTATCAGTTCAAAAATATTTCTTGACGATATATCTATTCATCAGTAGTATTTGGAAACTCTAACAGAAAGATGAGAACATGCTTGATTGACATCATTTGCATCTCTCGGTATTGATATTCAAATTTTCTTTATGCATGTGGCACTCATTAAAATGAAGTGGTATGAAATTACTTTGTGATTAGTTTTTCAAACGATGTGTTTGAGTGGACATTCATCTTCAGTGTTTTGACAGCATGTTGTTTGTAACATCATTTCGTTAGGGAGCTTCTAACATCGGTGTGTGCAGATACTTTGTCGTTCATACGGTCAATATTGCTTTAGAGTTGTGATGTATCGTTTCAAATCATGGGTCACTGTCAATGTCAATCTTCAAACACTTCCATTGAACGACTGCCACCACACTATGGTTTGGTCAAAGTGAAATCTTGCTCTGTCGTTCTTACATTCGATACTGCTTTGGAATCTGATGCATTATTTCATGTTATGGATCAACCATCAGGTTTTAAATACTTTCAACTGCCACTGTCAGTCAAAGTGCAATCTGTCAGTACAAATCATGTAACAAGTAGGTCATTAGAAGAGGTCATCATGCATAATGAGATCTTGTAACACTTTCAAACAACATTGTAACATTTTGTCCTGTGTTACAATGTTACAACACATTTGCAACATTCTTTCCTGTTGCTATAGCAAATTTGTAACACTGTTTCCTTCACAGTGCAATAGCGTTTATTGAATTTTCTTCTTTCTTTCAATTTCTAGGCATTACTCCAAACCCATGATGTTGTAGCACATGAGGTTTACGGAGAGAACGCAATCCGGGTAACACCTCCCCCAACCAGTCCGTATTTGAATGGTGATGATGACGACAGACCCAACGGAGATTTAGACACCATGGATAATGTCACAAGAGTTCGTTTAGTTCAGTTTCAGAAAAATACAGATGAACCAATGGTAGGTGAACAGAATATGTCATTAAAATGCACATTTGACATTTTCAAAATTTAGAAATGTCAGACTATGCATTTCTGTATGTTGTAGCTATTTTAAATTTGTGAACATTGGTGTTAGCAAAGACTTATGCACACTCTTACAAAGGCATATTATTGCTATTTTGTGGTTCACATAAAGTATTAATACATAAAAATAATATGTAAATGAGATTCAAATTTGACTAATTGATTAGTAAGATGGATTTCAGATGACGATTGCTGGAAATCTTTGAAGACCGGCTTTCTTTACTAAACTTCATTTATTAAAAATCTCACAACAATTTCAAAATAAAGTGCCATTGTGATCAAGAGATTTCTTTGCATTGAATATTTCAAGATGTACCTTTTCCTATGACAAATCGTGATTGTATTCATACTCGTAAAGTGTTGTTGGTTGGAAAATAATAGTCATAAAAGCATATTGATTTTGTCATATTGTGAAAAGGATCTTGTTACATTCACGTCACAACCGTAAACTGATCTTTTACTCAATATCCATGTCTTCTAGGGAATTACCCTGAAAATGAACGATGATGGCCGATGTATAGTGGCCCGGATAATGCATGGCGGGATGATCCACAGACAGGCAACGTTACACGTCAATGATGAAATCCGTGAGATAAATGGAATTAGTGTTAGCAATCAGTCAGTGGAACAGCTACAGAAAATCTTACGAGACGCCCGAGGCAGCATCACATTTAAGATTGTGCCAAGTTATCGAAGCGCTCCACAGCCTTGCGAGGTATACCATCCAAAAAGTACTTATACTAGAAGTAATAGAAGATACTAACTTTCAGAATAATCATAGTTTTTAACCAACCTCCCATGCCTAAATGTACTCTTTTGTGGCTGTCATACAGTGCAAATATGTACTTTTTTGCTCTATGAGAGTTGCAGAGGGTCCACTAAATAAGAGATTGCAACATTGTAGCTAAAATTGCCCAATTCAAGTATTGTTTGCTACAGTTTCCACTCAGTAGGAGCTTGCAACATTGTAGCTAAAATTACTCAATTCAGATATTGTTTGTTACAAAGGTTCCACTCAATAGGATATTGCAACATTGTAGCTAAAATTGCCCAATTCAGATATTGTTTGTTACAGAGTTTCCACTCAGTAGGATCTTGCAACATAGTCGCTAAAATTACTCAATTCAGATATTGTTTGTTAGGAGGTTCCACTCAATAGGAGATTGAATCATTGTAGCTAAAATTGCCCATTTCTGGTATTTTGTTATGAGGTTCTACTCAATTGGAGATTGCAACAATGCAGCTAAAAATTACCCAATTCAAGTATTGTTTATTGCAGATTAGTTAGAAATTAAACAAAAAGAGTATTCTTACAACATTATCATACAGTGTTCAGCTCTGAACCTCTCTGAACTCCTGATCCAGCTTATTACTTTGTTCAGAGGTTGCTTCTTATTTGGTGAATTTATGCTATGGGTTGCAAGTTTTCGAGTCAAGAAAAAAAAATTACCGCATTGTGTAGACTTAGACAAAAGATTAATTAAGCTATATTTTAACCCACCTACCATCCCACCGTCTCTGTACACCATAATAGCGATGAGGGATTTGCTAACACTTCTCAGTTAGTAGTTACCAATGATTCTGAAGTTGACACTAGACAGCGATATTTTTCATTTGAATTTAATGTTACAAGTTGTTCACAGTAATGACATAACATGAATGGGTGAAAAATGTACCAAACAGAAATTAATGATATACCATAATTGTTCAGGAGGAGATACAATGGAAGCAATTATTGACAACCATAATTGTTCAGAGGGAGATACAGTGGAAGCAATTTTTGACAGACAAGTTTCTGATACTTCTGTCGGAAATGCTTGTGTATAATATGTCACTGAAATAACCTTATTACATAGAGTTGATGGTGAATAATGATTGTTGGAGAAACTTAACCCATTCAGGGCTGAGTTTCTCATAACTTACCAGAGCTACTCATATATATGGGTTTAGGCTATCAGTAGGTAGCTTAGTTTTAAAAGGTATATAGTAACACGGCTTGTGATGAATAATTTTGTTGAAAAAAACAAAACAAAAATTATCAATTTATCACTACTTTTACTACAGCTGAACTTTCATGTAGTATGGTTGAGGTGTAGTGCTGATGATGCTACATCTTTCTCTTTTAGTTAGGTCAACAGTTTCATTAATGTGTGGTCCTTGGGCATCAAAGTTTGTCTATCTTTTGTAATAATTTTCATATCTTTTTATAGAGTCACAATGAAAATTTAGCAAGATACATTGAATAGATTTAATTCCTTCCATTTTTCTGTTGGATTCAATACTTATGTTCTATCAGTTCAGTAATATTACAACCATGGTGAATCATTGCCTTTTGTAATTATGTTAATTTATGCAAATTGATAAAAACTGAAGTTTTGCCATTGGTCAGGATTCCTAATTTACAAATTCAACAGATGTTGGAGGCTAATTTATGCAAAAAATATAGAGTAATTTCAAAAAGGAGTGTATTAATGATTGTTCCGTCAGACTATGACGCTGTATTTGAACTTTGACCTGCATTCTTTTTAGATGGAATGAAATGTTGTTATTCATTGTATGGAAGACATTTACAACGAGTCAGGTTCAATAATCATTTGTGAGGTGTATGTCCTCCCTAGTTTTTGGTAGTTTGTGTGAATACCACTGTGTTCCTGAATTTTATGGTTATATTGATAACCACAAATGTGATGTGTGTAAGAATAATCAGGTTGTGATTGTGGGACAATGAGGAAGGAAAGTTTACTAAATTTTTTTCTGAATAGTCAAGAAGTTAAAAAACAAACACATATTGAGCTGTTGCCTTAACTAACAAAGTCAAGAGCATTTCTTTTGTTTATTGGAATCAGCATGGAGCAAATGTTTTTCAAAACTGCTTGTAATGTTTAGTGGACATTGAAAATGTGTTTAACTTCAGTGCCGGCAACTTTATTCAAATACTGAAACTGATATTATTTACATAACAATGAACATGTTTGAAAATTATTCATATCATATTATTCATAATGAAATGCAAGCGAGCTTTTTATGATGAAGGGGAGTATCATATAAACTTTTTTGTGAAGAAATCAAATATGCAATCATTTCTAAAGATTTTCATGTGCATTTTATTTACCATAAAAATATAAATTCGTATATTTTTCTTTGCAGTGGAAATTTCCAGATCAGGGTTAGGGGTTTTACCTTTAACATAACTTGGCTGTCTTAGAGTTTTATAGATGAAATTGTTGAGTAGATGAAATTATTCAATCGAAAAGTTAGCCTAGAAAGTTAGATCAGCGTTAGTGAAGTGAGAATTACGTTACAAAGTTTGTTAAAAAGCACCTGCAGTTTTCACAAATCAAAAACATATCGCAAGACTTTTGTTGCAAGGCTGTTTTCAGGTTGTACATTGGATTTTCTTGGCTGCATGATTGTACTCTGTCTGCCAAATAAATCTGATTTTTTCTCTCCTCACACTAACCTGTCTATCTGTCTTTTGTTGTAAACTCTCCCCTCTCTGTGCATGATAACCATTGCATGAAAAACACTAACGCTCTTCTCAACTTCATGAAATCAAAATGTAGCGCAGTTTTTCACTTTTCTTAACTCTCCTCAAACCACACCCATTCCTTTGCAATCTTCCTGGATATATTTTTCTCACAGTCTCATAGAATATCTGATCTTTCACATAAAACATACGAGAAAAATCTTGTCAAAGCAGCTCTCTTTCTGTCTCTATGGTGATAGCTCCTTTTCAAGATAATGCTTGCATTGAAAAAAATACATGCCTTCACCAAGATTATCAAAGGCTTTTACTTCGGCAATATTTTTGTGGAGAGATTTTGCATCTAAACATAGTAACATGAAAAATCTTATCATCCATTTCTTTTTGCCTCACTCTTTCTTTGCCATAAATGCAGACAGATTACAAATTTCAGCCCCGTCACTGCCACCATGCAGACAGATTATAAATTTCTGCTTCATTGATTTTCTGCTTTTTTCCACCCAAAAGTAAAAGTTAATTCATAAGCTACTGTAATACTCAAGTTTAGAAATAGGTACTTAAGCTTAGTATGCAAATAGCAGCCACATCTCGTAAAAAGTTAGCGAAATACAAGATTCATTAAAATTTTGCATTTCATAGCCAAGAAAATAACATGATGCCAGAGGTAAATAAAAAATAAATTAAAAATAAAATTGTGAACACACAGTTGGCATAAAGCATGTCAAATTGTAATTCCTAAAAAATGGCTTTGCTATTGACATCAAAGCCAACAGAAAGGTGAACGTAAATGTCTGTGTGTCTTTGCTGACATATAGTCTGCATATTAGAATGATTGTTTGGAGCTTGTGATCTTACAGCAGACAAACAATAGGTGAGTTTTCATAGTTTATTGTGCTGATGGTGAAATGAGTTTGATAGTGCAAGTCATAAATCAACCCATGAGGCTGTCTAAGCATGGCTGACATCTGATGTAACGCAAGAGTGAATAACTACATATTTTAGAGACGTAAATGTTGAATCGTCTGCAATTTTCTAATTCAGATGCTAAAAGGGGTTAACTGTAGAGATCTTGATAGCACTGAAGGTACATTTTCTAATCCATTAACTGTTTAACTATCCTAGTATCCTGAGATTACTCAACACAGATCATGCAAGACATTAATTTTCCCTCTAGCTTTATACAGCTGCACTTTTAGCAAATTTTAGCGGCTGACTCGCAGCGTGTTTGCAAGGTTATATCTGATAGGTCGATTGTCACTATTCACAGCAACTTAGGGAGTTTACTTGTATTATTTAATTGTAATGGTAAGATTCTGCCAACCAATTGGATAACAGCTTCGAAATCGCTGCAAGTTGGCCCAATTTTAGAGACAAATGTTATGGTCTTTAGCTCAAAAGTGTTTTTAGCTACTATAGACTATAGTCTATAGAAGCTATTGGGATGGGTATCCGTCCGCATCCGTCGTCAGTCTGTATGTATGTATGTATGTATGTCCGTTTGTGAGGCGTCCGTCCACTCAAATATCTTGAGAACCGCAGTACTTACTGATTTGATATTTGTTGTGTTGATGAAAATATGATTTTGAGAAACTGTTTTTTTTTAATTTTTTGATATTGTTGAAAATAAGCAAATTAATGCCAAAAAAGGTGTTTTTGGTAAAAATCTTCTTCTTCATAACCGCTGGTCAGACAGCTTTGTTATTTGGTATACAGGTCCCTAGGGATAACCCAACTTAGATTTGTTCAAATTGTGATGAAATATGCAAATCTGTATTTTTAAGGAATTTTTTTGTCATTTTTGGTCAAATTTGACTTACATTGTAAGTAATTCTTGTACTGTATAAACCCTATCAATTCACCCAGAAAAAAATAATTAATATGATTTTAAATAATTGAATTAATTAGGAAATCATCAAAGCCAAAATAATTTTAGTGTGGAATTATCAGAAAGGTCAACTTTTTTGGACAGTTCATAGTGAAATGCTTACCATCTTGGAGGATTAAAACATGTAAAGGCAACTTTCCTGAATCCCAATTGAATCCCAACCGGCATTTAGTGTGCCCTGTATGTTATCTAAAAGAAATTGCTCTTAATAGTTTGTCATGATAGAGGTGGTCAAATAAATAGAGATAGAGAAAGTTCTAATTTCCATTTATGGTTGACTGGGTAAGGATAAAATAAATACTTTTTGAGGAAAAAAATAGAGTGGTCAATTAAAAGAGTGGTCAAAGTGATAGGGTTTTTATGGTAAAGCTGGGCTGTAAGATTCCTCATGTGCTATTTATAGCAATTATGCAATCTGTGTAAACAGTGCAATGAAAGTGTTACTTGATTCCTTATAATGCTTTTGATGACCTTTAACTTCTCAAGTTTCAAACATTTGTCTCTTCAGTGTGCTTTCTCTGACTACTTACAGAACTTACTTACAATGTTAATTTAAAAGTTAAAATGTGCTTGGTTAATAGGATGAAAATACTGATATTAAAAGATAAACCAGCTCAAATATCCACCTTCTTCATCAATACATGTGTCACAAAAGGTTATTCTCTACATACACAGCAGAGCTCTGTCAACTGTTGGGTCGCTTGTTTTTCAAAACCGCTAGTCAGACAGCTTTAATATTTGGTTTACAGGCCCCTAGGATGACCTTAGTGAGATAATTTCATACAGTCAGGAAATACTTAATTTTGTATCCATGTCTATAGTAGCTTCAGGGACTTTGGCCCTATGTTTGTTGATATTTCCCAGCATGTTTATTTTTGTGTTTAGACCAATATGAAATGACGCATAGCAGATTTTTTTCACAAAAATGGAAAAATTTGCCTCAAAATATTTTACAATCTGGTGAAAGAGAGTACAACAACCCAGGAAAGCAGACAAATAATTACGGCCTGTTTATTTATTCATTCACTGGTCTGCAGCTGCAGACTAAATACATAACAACTTCGATGTTTTCTGGCAAAAAATGTTAACAATGAACATATCATTCCAAGAATTTGGAATGTTTGACAGAACTCGGTAATCTGAACTGACAATACTGCGATACCAAGTAGCTATGGCAACTAAGTCATAGCATTGTGTTTGATTCGAAGAGAATCTTGTGTCTGTGTGTACATGTTCTGCATTTATACATGACCCTAGATTAGAATGGATTGAAAGTTGGAGTATTGTAGAATTAAATGAATATTGGAAGGTATCTAGGGTAGAATTAATCCACAGGTGAGTGAATTTCATGTCATGTCTGGTGATTGAAGGATAAATGTAAGAATAAAACAACAACCGACAACCAAAAGCAGAAGTATGCATTCAAATTTTTAATAGATTTGGGAAAAAAATTATGAAATAACAAATAAAAGACTTTTCAATGAATATTAAATTAATTGCAATATAAAGTGAATAATAGTGATAATTAATGCATGATGAAGGAAAAATATGCAACCAAGTAAATAATGTAGGATTGTATTGCATGAATTTTATGCAGTGTTTTGTGTTTATCATGTAAGTACTGATTTATGTGCAGAATAGGTCTATAAATGACTTGGGGGGGCGGGGTAGCTCCACAGTATGTCATTGTTACAGAAGACAAAGATCATGAATTTTTAATTTGCTTGATTGATAATATCAGTTGAACAAATATTCATAGGTAGTTTCATAGAGTTTGTACAGAGGGTTTGGAACGTTAGCATATGGTTTCCGATCTACTGACATTGTAAACTGTTCTGCTGTTGCCCAATATGCGTAAAACCAGTAATGGCAATATGTGTGATGCAATGTCCTGGCCGTGAACCATGTAGTGAAATACAAAACACAGGTCTGAATGAAGGACGGGCAGCTTTGATGGACGATGGGAAATTTGAGTCATGACTGAAGGGGTTCGGTACAGTCAAATCAGTAATCAATAATGGTTATGTCTTTTGGATGCTGAAATCAAGAATATTAACTCTGTCATGCTTATGAACAATCAATAACTTTCAATAAAAACTTTAAAGTTGGAGGTCTATCAAAAATAGATCACCCCCAAAAAATAATCCTATTTTCAGTTTTCTGGCCTCAATAGGCAAAGTGATAGGACACCCTAAATCTGTTCAATTTTAGTGAGAAATTTCATTGATCAAACCAGATGAATATTTCTGTCTTTCTTAATGTAAATGATGTTCACTCTCCTTTGCTCTGATTTTACCGGAGTTGTGAGTACTTCTCCCATGATGCAGTAGGGCAGTACACATCTGTAGGATGTCACAGATGTTGTATTGTGGGTAATTGGACTAAACCTGAACAGAAACTGTTTTTAATATGAAGACTTGGTATGAGAAAATTACTTTTTTCTTTTTTATTATTTTCCAATTGTTGTGGAGGTTCATGTAGAGATATCAGTGCTGGTTGTGTCACAAAGATTAATTGGACAGAAATGTGATTGTAGTTTTCTAATTAGTCGTGGCATATTTTATTGGGTATTCTGAACTGTATAATTGTACAGTAATGAACCAAATCAATCATACTTATATTATAAACAATAACTTGAATAAGGATATTAATCACTGTCTATAAATAATCAGGGAATCATAGTTTGAAAAGTCATGTGGAATTTGATATTTTCCCATCAAAATTGAGTTAAAACAGCATATTTCACGATGTGTCTGTGTGTCTGATAGGTTTTACCTGACGCCATTTATGAAACAAATATTACCGGTAGTAGTGTCACACTCCTATACTTACCCACTCACAAACTTTAAACCCTTCTACAGTAAACGGATCCCAGTATCATTGCCTTTGGTTCTGTGAATTCTTTTATAGAAGAGTAGCCCCCGAGATAGATTAATAGATTGGCAACTCTTAGACCTAATGTTCACATACACCCAAAAAGCTAACTTTGGCACCTATTTCAGCTAAAAGTTTTATGTCATTTTAACAGAATTTCCATCGTAGATTGCATCCTCAAGTTACTTCAGTTAAACAGTTTTGTAGAAAAGACAAGTGTGGCTTTTTCTGTGTGCAGAGCACTGTACTCTTTTGATGCCATAGACTCATTCCTTCTTTAATTTCAGATTTATTGCCGGGCACAATTCGATTATGACCCATATCAGGATGACCTGGTGCCGTGTCAGCAGGCCGGTTTAGCTTTCAAGTGCGGTGACATTCTGCAGATCATTAGCAAAGACGACCACAATTGGTGGCAAGCAAGGAAAGAAGGCGCTCCGCTCAACGGCACTGCTGGTCTGATTCCATCACCTGAATTACAAGAATGGTATGTATCAACTCTTCAGCCCCTTCACCACAATGGTTTGGCCCAAAACCATGGTTATCAGTGGTGATTGTGGACTAGTCTACAGGAAATTAGAGGTAGTTTCACAACTGAAAAATCAAGTTCACCTGAATTCTATAGACAGATTAACATTTGATTCAACCTTTAGTGATGATAATGGCTTTCGCAAGCAGGCAATTAGTAAACTTGCTCCCTGCAATTGTAAAAATATGATGTGAAATTGGTCCTAAACACTAAGAAGTTCCATGTTTTTAAATATGCGCATAATTGTTGCATAGGTCATCACCTAAGACATCTTGTGGTTACTCAGGGATGTAGTAAAATATCGTGCAGGTAAATTGCCAACCACTTCCATATGTTTTCATGTTGTGACATGCAGAATTATGTGTTAATAAACTTCACATTTAATTGTAAAACATGAATAAATATCTGGTTATGTGCTACAGAATATTTTACACACTTGATAATGACATACTTTGATTTAGGTTTTTTCTGCCACTTGGCTTCAAGACAGTGCTGGCCATGTGCATTGCCTGACATCCAGAAGAACAACCCGGAGTTTGTGTATTAATCGTTGTCAACAAATTTGCATTGCATTAAACATATTAAGTCCACACCGTCATGACATTGTTGACCGTAGAAGCAAAATTAATCTAGATCTGCCATCTCAATAATATATCCATCTATAAAAGCAGTCATGAGTTAAACTCTTTCTGATTTTTTGGTCAGCCGGGAAATCTTTATTGTAGTGGAGATGATATGCACGTTTCTGACTGAGTCTTTCATTTTTCCCCTGACAGGAGGGTTGCCTGCCTTGCCATTGAGAAAGCCAAGAAGGATCAACACACCACGTGTACATGGTTTGGACGGAAAAAGAAACAGTATCGTGACAAATACCTAGCCAAACACAATGCTGGTAAGATTCCATAGTCTATCCTAGTCACTTGCTGTCCCTGATGCTTTCCTCCCCATTTCTGTTAACATGGAACCATCCACACTACTGGAATCTATGCAGACAAATCTAATATAGAGATGTACTGGGTAGTGAATATTTCATGAAACAAAATTTCTACTCAAAGTGATAATAAAGTGTGACTATATTTCATCGTGCATTAGGTGTATACATTGTGATGTTAAGAGGTTTCAAAACATCTTTTTGGCTGGATGTTATTCATAACACATATTTGAAGAACTCAAACCCAGGACAACTCAAATCTGGTGGCCGTTGCTGTTGTCTGTTGTTTGTCTGTTGCATGTTGTACATTGTCTGTTAATTGTTTGCATTTATGGAGGGGGAATATGTAAATATAGGGCTAACGCTAAGATTTCAGACTAAAGATCGGTATGTAAATGTCTTTTCCTTTGATCATAGCTGTATGTAACACTTAATACACTTTAGTGTCCTGCAAAACAGGATGTGGTGTAACGTTTTTTCTCAATTTTTCGATAGTGTTCGACCAGTTAGATTTAGTAACTTATGAAGAAGTGGTTAGACTGCCAGCTTTTATGAGGAAAACACTAGTATTATTAGGTAAGTCCATATATATCATTTATACAGTGAAAGTCTGTTCTGGTTTTGACAAATCTGTTTCTGTTGAATTTATTGCGAATAAAAATAGCAGTAACAAATTTTATAATTTATTGTGTTAGTTATTTGGTTTTGTTCTCACCAGACTATTTATCACCTGAAGGACAAAAGTTCGGTACTGATTCAGCATTGGGTTTAGACTGTGGAAACTTTTTCAATTGATGGAAAATTTTGAAAAATTACAATGGACAGGTCTATCCCAGTAACAAATTTCCATCTGAGAGTTTCAAGTCAAACAGTTAGATCTCACAACAACACGTAAATCAAGACAGAATATTCTGTCCTTTGTCACCTTTTGGATACTCTTATTTTGTCACACTTTGTAAAATTGACACTGATATATGGATTACAAAATATGGGCAAAAATTAAGGTATGCAATTTTTTTGTGAGTTTCTTCTGTGGTGCAGTTGATAGATATAAACATTTGGAAACCCAGTTATGAATATCACGGTTTATCTAGGAACTGGTCCCATTATATTGTTAATCTCCTCCTTAACGAAACAGTGATTGTTTTACTTCCAGCAGTATTTTCTACCGCGTTTGATTTAATTTAAATCAATTAAATATTACTTAATTTGCATGTTCACCACAGGAGCACATGGTGTTGGTAGAAGACATATTAAGAACACTCTGATCACAACACATCCTGAAAGATTTGCATATCCAATCCCACGTGAGTAGTTCAATATTGCAAATGTAACTGTAAAAAATATGAAATGGCATATTAATTGATCACTCAAACAGTGTGGATCTAAATATTTTTAGTTTTTTCATATGAATTATCAATAGTTTGTATTTGTCTTGGCCATTTCAGATCGTAATCCCTTGCACCCTGCGCCCATTTTAAATCTCTACATGATGTCATTGTGTACCATAAGGTCAGGGTTCAAAGTTCAGTGCCTTGAAAGTATTAACAAGTCAGATTCAAAGAATTGCATGGTCAGATTTCCCTTTCTCTTTACGTACAGGCAAAATTTTTGAACATGGGCATGATAATTTTATATGTAAATCATGGAGGTCAAACTAGACATGACCTTATTGGTTGGCTGTCAGAGGTATTTTTATATTTACAATATGATTACTGTAAGTATTGAAGGTTAAGTCAACCGTCAAGTATAATTTGATTGGATGTTTTTTCCTACTTCATTTCAAAATATCAGAATATGAAATTGTCATGAATGAATTTTCTTCACCAGACACAACAAGACCAGCGAGAAAAGACGAAGAAAATGGAAAAAATTACTACTTCGTAACCCATGAACAAATGATGGCAGACATTGCGGCCAACGAGTATTTAGAATACGGAACACATGAAGACGCCATGTACGGCACAAAGTTAGAAACAATAAGGAAAATACATGAAGAAGGATTGATGGCAATACTGGACGTGGAGCCACAGGTAACGGTGAATGAACACCAAGTATACCTAGGTGTTGCAACCTTACCTATCCTATTTGCTGTGTTACGTTTTTGTAATCGGTATTTTCCCAATGCACTGATGCATGATTTTCGCCTGACATCAAAATCAAAAGTCCAATAATCTGAAATTGTTACATTGTAGCAAACCAGCCTCTCATATATCTGTGTATTTACATAAAATATTGGTAACATTGTACAAAATTGAACTCAATTGGTTTTACATTGTAGCAAATGAGATATCCTGTCATTCTTTGTATTTGCATAACAATACATATTGGTAACAAAGTTTCAAGTAAAATTTGCATTGTATAAAATTTTGGAATGAAGATCTGAGACATGTTTTAATGAGTTAGTAAAACACACCATAGACAAAAGATATTGGACGACTGGTATTGTCACTGAATCAGGCTTCATGTTTCTTGTGAAGTGTGTCCAGTATTGCATGGATGTTGTCAGCATCTACTTTGAATGAACATTTTGATTGTGACTATTTTACATCTCTTGTACAATTTAGTCACCAGTCAAGATGAACAAGTAGTAAAAAGGCTGAAATACTACAATAATAGCCATGGAAATAGTAAATAAGTAGACATGGATCCGAAGAAGATTCAAAATCTATCAAAGAGATAATCAGACTTGATCCATAGAAAACCGCTACTACACAATAAGGTTCCATTGTTCAGAAAATTTACAGCATGTTTTATTTAACCCTTTTCCTGCCAGACAGTACTAAGACTATTACTTCCCCATCAGCCAAGTCAGTAAAAAGCGGTATTAAGCCAAAACATGACGTATTTTGACCCGCTTGGCTTGGTATGTTATAGCAT